>NC_086124.1:32142702-32228451 GCF_963921235.1 Mobula hypostoma
GGAGAGAGGGGGAGGGGGGGGAGAGGGGGAGAGGGGGAGAGAGGGGGAGAGAGGGAGAGAGGGGAGAGGGAGAGGGAGAGAGGGAGAGGGGGAGAGAGGGGGAGAGAGAGGGAGAGAGGGGAGAGGGGGAGAGGGGGAGAGGGGGAGAGGGGGAGAGAGGGAGAGAGGGAGAGGGGGAGAGAGGGGAGAGAGGGGGAGAGAGGGAGAGAGGGGGGGAGAGGGAGAGAGGGGGGGAGAGGGGGAGAGGGGGAGAGGGAGAGAGGGGGAGAGAGGGGAGGGGGAGAGGGAGAGAGGGAGAGAGGGGGAGAGGGGGAGAGAGGGAGAGAGGGAGAGAGGGAGAGGGGGAGAGAGGGGAGAGAGGGAGAGAGGGAGAGGGGGAGAGAGGGGGAGAGAGGGGGAGGGGGGAGAGGGGGAGAGGGGGAGAGAGGGGGAGAGAGGGGGAGAGAGGGGGAGGGGGGGGAGAGGGGGAGAGGGGGAGAGAGGGAGAGAGAGGGGGAGAGGGGGGGGAGAGGGGGAGAGAGGGAGAGAGGGGAGAGGGGGAGAGGGGGAGAGGGGGAGAGAGGGAGAGGGGGAGAGAGGGGGAGAGAGGGGGAGAGGGGGAGAGGGGGAGAGGGGGAGAGGGGGGGGAGAGGGGGAGAGGGGAGGGGGAGAGAGGGGGAGAGAGGGGGAGAGAGGGGGAGAGGGGGAGAGAGGGAGAGAGGGGAGAGGGGGAGAGGGGGAGAGGGGGAGAGAGGGAGAGGGGGAGAGAGGGGGAGAGAGGGGGAGAGGGGGAGAGGGGGAGAGGGGGAGGGGGGGAGAGGGGAGAGGGGGGAGGGGGGGAGAGGGGAGAGAGGGGGAGAGAGGGGAGGGGGGAGAGGGGAGAGAGGGGGAGGGGGGGAGAGGGGAGAGAGGGGGAGGGGGGGAGAGGGGAGAGAGGGGGAGGGGGGAGAGGGGAGAGAGGGGGAGAGAGGGGAGAGGGGAGAGAGGGGGAGGGGGGAGAGGGGGAGAGGGGAGAGAGGGAGAGAGGGGAGAGAGGGGAGAGAGGGGGAGAGGGGGAGAGAGGGGGAGGGGGGAGAGGGGGAGAGGGGGAGAGAGGGAGAGGGGGAGAGAGGGAGAGAGGGGGAGAGGGGGAGAGAGGGGGAGGGGGGAGAGGGGGAGAGGGGGAGAGGGGGAGAGAGGGAGAGAGGGGAGAGGGGGAGAGGGGGAGAGAGGGAGAGAGGGAGAGAGGGAGAGAGGGGGAGAGGGGGAGAGGGGGAGAGAGGGAGAGAGGGAGAGAGGGAGAGAGGGAGAGAGGGAGAGAGGGGGGAGGGGGAGAGGGAGAGAGGGAGAGAGGGAGAGAGGGGGGAGGGGGAGAGGGAGAGAGGGAGAGAGAGGGAGAGAGGGGGAGAGAGGGGGAGAGGGGGGAGGGGGAGAGGGAGAGAGGGAGAGAGGGGGGGAGGGGGAGGGGGAGAGGGAGAGAGAGGGAGAGAGGGGAGAGGGGGAGAGGGAGAGAGGGAGAGAGGGAGAGAGGGGGGAGGGGGAGAGGGAGAGAGGGAGAGAGAGGGAGAGAGGGGGAGAGAGGGGGAGAGGGGGGAGGGGGAGAGGGAGAGAGGGAGAGAGGGGGGGAGGGGGAGGGGGAGAGGGAGAGAGAGGGAGAGAGAGGGAGAGAGGGGGAGAGGGGGGAGGGGGAGAGGGAGAGAGGGAGAGAGGGGGGGAGGGGGAGAGGGAGAGAGGGAGAGAGAGGGAGAGAGGGGGAGAGAGGGGGAGAGGGGGGAGGGGGAGAGGGAGAGAGGGAGAGAGGGGGGGAGGGGGAGGGGGAGAGGGAGAGAGAGGGAGAGAGGGGAGATGGGAAAGGGGGAGAGGGGGAGAGAGGGAGAGAGGGAGAGAGGGAGAGAGGGAGAGAGGGAGAGAGGGGGGAGGGGGAGAGGGAGAGAGGGAGAGAGGGAGAGAGGGGGGAGGGGGAGAGGGAGAGAGGGAGAGAGAGGGAGAGAGGGGGAGAGAGGGGGAGAGAGGGAGAGAGGGGGAGAGGGGGGAGGGGGAGAGGGAGAGAGGGAGAGAGGGGGGAGGGGGAGGGGGAGAGGGAGAGAGAGGGAGAGGGGGAGAGAGGGGGAGAGAGGGAGAGAGGGGGGAGGGGGAGAGGGAGAGAGGGAGAGAGGGGGGGAGGGGGAGGGGGAGAGAGGGAGAGAGGGAGAGGGAGAGAGGGAGAGAGGGGGAGACAGGGGGAGAGAGGGAGGGAGAGGGGGGAGAGGGAGAGAGGGAGAGAGGGAGAGAGGGGGAGAGAGGGGGAGAGAGGGAGAGGGAGAGAGGGAGAGAGGGAGAGAGGGAGAGAGGGGGGAGGGGGAGAGGGAGAGAGGGAGAGAGGGGAGAGAGGGGGGAGGGGGAGAGGGAGAGGGGGAGAGGGAGAGAGGGAGAGAGGGGGAGAGAGGGGGAGAGAGGGAGAGAGGGAGAGAGAGAGAGGGAGAGAGGGGGAGAGAGGGGGAGAGAGGGAGGGAGAGAGGGGGAGAGAGGGGGAGAGGGGGAGAGAGGGGGAGAGAGAGAGGGGGGAGAGGGGGGAGAGGGAGAGGGAGAGAGGGGAAGAGGGGGAGGGGAGAGAGGGGGGAGGGGAGAGAAGGGGAGAGGGAGAGGGAGGGAGGGGGGAGAGAAGAGGGGGGAGAGAAGAGTGGGGAGAGGGGGGAGAGAGGGGGAGAGAGGGGGGAGGGGGAGAGAAGGGGAGAGGGAGAGGGAGGGAGGGAGAGAGGAGGGGGAGAGGGGGAGAGAGGAGGGGGAGGGGGGAGAGAGGGGGAGAGAGAGAGGGGGGAGAGGGGGGAGAGGGAGAGGGAGAGAGGGGAAGAGGGGGAGGGGAGAGAGGGGGGAGGGGAGAGAAGGGGAGAGGGAGAGGGAGGGAGGGGGAGAGAAGAGGGGGGAGAGAAGAGTGGGGAGAGGGGGGAGAGAGGGGGAGAGAGGGGGGAGGGGGAGAAAAGGGGAGAGGGAGAGGGAGGGAGGGAGGGGGGAGAGAGAGAGGGGGGGAGAGAGAGGGGGAGAGAGAGGGTGGGGAGAGAGGGGGAGAGGGAGGGTGGGGAGAGAGGGGGAGAGGGGAGTAGAGAAGAGGGGGGAGAGAAGAGGGGGGAGAGAAGAGTGGGGAGAGGGGAGAGAGAGGGGGAGAGAGGGGGGAGAGGAGGGGGAGAGGAGGGGAGGGGGAGGGGGTGAGAGGGGGGAAGAGGAGAGAGAGAGAGAGGAGAGAGTGAGGAGGGGGAGAGAGGGGAGAGAGAGAGGAGGGAGAGAGGGAGAGAGGGACGGGTGCAGAGAGGAGTCAGAGGGGGTTCAGAAGGGAGGCTGAGAGAGTGGGGTCAGAGAGATGGGGTTCAACGGGGGGTCAGAAGGCAGGGAAGAGTGTGGTGTCAGAGGGGAGGTGGGGGGTGGTCAGAGAAAGTGGGGGAAGTTAGAGGGGTCAGGGAACGAGAGGGACAGAGAAAGACCACCAGCTCCAGTAGGCCGTGGGACCCCTCGCCCTCGCCCTCGCCCTCCCTGGGAGCCTCCTGCAAGGACTCACCTTCTTCAGGTAGCCGGCCCGGGTGCCAACAAACACCACCGTGTGCTCCTCATAGACGTAGGTGGCCACCGCGGTCATCTCGTCCTCCTTGTCCTGGTACAGGGGGATTCCCTCCAGGATCTTCGTGCCTCCCAGCGGCTGGTTAAAATCCTGCCCGCAGAAATCGTCCTCGATCTGGAGAGGCTGGGGTTGGGTCAGTGGTTTGGGGGGGTGGGGAGTGACAGAGAGAGAGTCAGTGCAGAACGCACCTCCACAGGCCAAATCCCACCCTCCCCAACCCACACGACGTGTGAGGGGGGATAGAGTGTCACAGGACCCTTACGGAGAGATGGGGGGGGCCATGTCCACACCTCCCTGAAGGTCTATGACTCGCTTGCCTTCATCAGTCGGTTCGTTGTAGCAGTGTAAAACTCTGGTGAGGCCGCACTTGGAGTATTGTGTGCGTGGGTCTGGGTGCCTCATTTCGGGAAGAATGTGGAGGCTTTGGGGAGGGTACAGACGAGGTTCACCAGGATGTTTGCCTGGATTGGAGAGTGTGAGCCACAAGGAGAGGCTGGACAAACCTGGGTTGTTTTCTCCGGAGTGACGAGGGTGAGGCCTTTGAAAGCTCTCAAATGTCAAAAGCCTCAATAGAGTGGATGTGGAGAGGATGTTTCCTGTAGTGGGGAAGTCCAGGACCAGAGGGCACAGATAGAGTGGATGTGGAGAGGATGTTTCCTATAGTGGGGGAGTCCAGGACCAGGGGGCACAGATAGAGTGGATGTGGAGAGGATGTTTCCTGTTGTGGGGGTGTCTAGGACCAGAAGGCACAGATAGAGTGGATATTGGAGGGGACATTTCCTATAGTGAGGGAGCCTAGGACCAAAGGGCACAATAGAGTGGATATTGGAGGGGGCATTTTGTATAGTGGGGGAGTCTATGACCAGACAGCACAGATAGAGTGGATGTGGAGAGGACATTTCCTATAGGGGGGGAGTCTAGGACCAGACAGCACAGATAGAGTGGATGTGGAGGGGACATTTCCTATGGTGGGGGAGTCTAGGACCAGACAGCACAGATAGAGTGGATATGGAGAGGATGTTTCCCATGGTGGGGGAGTCTAGGATCAGAGGATACAGATAGAGTGGATGTGGAGAGGACGTTTCCTATAGTGGGGGAGTCTAGGACCAAAGGGCACAGATAGAGTGGATATGGAGGGGACATTTCCCATGGTGAGGGAGTCTAGGACCAGAGGGCACAGCCTCAGGATAGAGGGAAGTCCATTTAGAACAGAGAAGTGGGGGAATTTCTTTAACCAAGGAATGGAGAATCTGTGAAGTTCATTGCCGCAAGTGGCTGTGGAGGCCACGTCATTGGGTGTACTTAAGGGAGAATTGGAAAGGCTCTTGATTACTCAGGGCATGAAGTTACGGGGAGAAGGCAGGAGAGTGGGACTGAGAGAGAAATGCATCGGCCATGAGGAAATGACGGAGCAGACTTGATGGGCCAAGTGGCCTGATTCTGCTCCTATATCTTGTGGTGAGGGGAGCTCCGACAGAGGTTTATAAGCTAGACCGAGAAGACAGTTCTGCCCAAGGTCCTTGCTCCTCTCTGCGCCTTGTGGCACATTGGGCAGCTACTCTCTGTTCTTTACCAGGCCGAGTTGCCAGCTTGACGCTCAACCCTGCACGGAACTGGGCGGATTCAAACCCAGAACCACTCAGCTCCAAGTCCGGTGCTGATGCCACTACATCACCAGACAGCTTAACACTAGACAGAGATTGTGCACTTAAGGTGAGAAGGGGAAAGTTTAAAGGAGATTCTTTAATGCACAGGGAGTGGTACAATTGGGTTCGAGCGTTAGGAAGTTATATTGCATCTTTATAACACTCTGGTTAGGCCGCATCTGAAGTATTGCACACAGTCCTGGTCGGCCCGCTGTAGAAGGGACGTTGAGGCCTCGGAGAGGGTGCAGAAGAGGTTGGCCTGGACCAGAGAGCAGATTCGGGGTCAGGGAGCACGGAAATAGGTCCAACTGGTCTATACCAACCAAGATTATCACCTAAAGGCTGTTGCCAGGGCTTGAGGACCTGAGTTACGGAAAAGTTAGACAGGTTCGGACTTTATTTTCTGGAGTGTAGGAGAATGAGGGGAGATTCAATAGGGGTATACAAAATTATAGGGGTAGATGTAGGGTAATTGCAATCAGGTTTGAAGCACATTGGCGTTCTCAAATCAGACTACTGAGTTCAGCAGATGGGATGTTACGTTGCAGATGTGGGGCCTGAGTTGGAGTATTGTGTACAGTTTTTATCACCCTACCTACACACATAAAATGCTGGTGGAACGCAGCAGGCCAGGCAGCATCCATAGGAAGAAGCACAGTCGACGTTTCAGGCCAAGAACCTGAAACCCCGAGACCTGGCCTGAAACGTCGACTAATTTGGAGTATTGTGTACCATTTTGATCACCTATCTACAGGGAAGAGGTCAGTAAAGTTGAAAGAGTACAGAGAAAACTTACAACGACTGGAGGAGCTAAGTTACAAGGAAAGTTTGACAGGTTAGGACTTTACTCGCTGGAGTGCAGGAGAATGAGGGGAGATTTGACAGAGGTATACAAAATTGTGACGGCTACAGTGGGCCTTTTCCACCGAGGTTTGGTGAGACTAGAGCTAGAGGTCATAGGTCAGGGGTGAAAAGTGAAAAGTTTCAGGGGAACGTGGGGAAAAACTTCTTCACTCAGAGAGTGGAGAGTTTGGGTTCGATGTTGAAGACAGGTATGTGGATGGGAGGGGTGTGGAGGGCTATCATCCAGGTGAGAGTAGGCAGACGATGGACCGAAGGGCTTGCTCCTGCTCTCTATTGCTCTGTGACTCTGAGCTAGTGCCGTCTGCCCGCGTGTGCCCCATGTCCCTCGGGAGCTTTCCTATCCACGTTCCTGTCCAAGCGTTGTTAATGTACCTGCTTCAACCACCTCCTCTGACAGCTTGTTCCATAGTCCCACCACCCCCCAGGTGGAGAAAATTCACCCCGACGGCGCGGGGCCATTACTGCCCGGGGCATGGCAGTTCAGAGTTCATTTCCGGTGTCTCCAGTGAGCAAGTTTACAGCTGAGCTTCCTCTGGGTGCTCTGGTGTCCTCTCACAGCGCGAAGACACCCCGGTTAGTAGGTTACTCGGGTGATTAAATCGGGGAAAAGCTGGGCAGTGTGGTTCAAAGGACCAGAGGGGCTTCTTCCACACTGTATCGCTAAACAAAATAGATTTAAGTTTCTCCCCCCACCCTCGCCAGGCTGCAATTAAATCTCTCCCCTCTCACCTTACACCTGTATCCCGGGGAAAATGACTGACCCTGCCCCTCCTGATCGTGCAAAGTTCTATGAGAGCACCCCTCAGCCTCCTCCACTCCAAGCAGTAGTGTCAGGGACTCCCTCACCCCTCCCTTTCACTCGGACCCTCAAGTCCAGGCGACATGGTAGTGCAGTGGTTCGCACAACGCTGCACATTACAGGCGACCCGAGTTCAATTCCCGCCGCTGCTCGTAAGGAGTTTGTACGCTCTCCCCGTGACCGCAGGCGGTGTCCTCCCAGGGTCCGAAGATGTTCCGGTTGGGAGGTTAATTGGTCATTGCAAATTGTCCCGTGGTTAGGCCAGGATTTAATCGGGGGATTGCTGGGTGCTCCAGCTTGAAGGAAAGGCCTGTTCCGCGATGCTTCTCAATAAATAAGCATCCTCCTAAATCGAGCTAGCAGAGGTTGGATGAACACAACAGACTGGGATTCAGTGGGAGGTGGTGGGTTTTTGGGCAGTGGGTCAAAGGCCAAGTCTCACAAGGAATTCTGCAGATGCTGGAAATCCAAAGCAACACGTGCACAATGCTGGAGGAACTCAGTGGGTAAGGCAGCATCGTGGAGGGGAGAAAGGGTCTCGGTACTAAATAGCAGCCATTAATTCCCCTCCGTAGATGCTGCAAGGTTCCTCCAGTGCTCTGCGAGGTTGCACAGACCAGGGATCCTTTCCCTGAAGCGACAGAAGCTGAGGAGACACCTGACTGGAGATTTTATGATTGACAGAGGTATAGACAAGGTAGACAGAGTCTTATCTCCAGGGTACAATTGTCTAACAACAGAGGGAAATGCACTTAGGGTGAGATTCTTGCATTTAAGGCAAGTTCAAAAATGACGTGTGGTACAAGACGGTACAGGTGAGTGGGACGAGGTGGTACGGGTGGGTGGGACAAGATGGTACAGGTGTGTGGGTCAAACTGGTACGGGTGGGTGGTACAAGATGGTACAGGTGGGTGGTGCAAAGTGGTACAGGTGGGTGGGATGAGGTGGTACAGGTGGGTGGGACGAGGTGGTACGGGTGGGTGGGATAAGATGGTACAGGTGGGTGGTACAAGATGGTACAGGTGGGTGGTGCAAAGTGGTACAGGTGGGTGGGATGAGGTGGTACAGGTGGGTGGGACGAGGTGGTACAGGTGAGTGGGACGAGGTGGTACGGGTGGGTGGGATAAGATGGTACAGGTGGGTGGTACAAGATGGTACAGGTGGGTGGTGCAAAGTGGTACAGGTGGGTGGGATGAGGTGGTACAGGTGGGTGGGACGAGGTGGTACAGGTGAGTGGGACGAGGTGGTACAGGTGTGTGGGACGAGGTGGTACAGGTGAGTGGGACGAGGTGGTACAGGTGTGTGGGATGAGGTGGTACGGGTGGGTGGGATGAGGTGGTACAGGTGGGTGGGACGAGGTGGTACAGGTGTGTGGGATGAGGTGGTACGGGTGGGTGGGACAAGGTGGTACAGGTGAGTGGGACGAGGTGGTACAGGTGGGTGGGATGAGGTGGTACAGGTGAGTGGGACGAGGTGGTACGGGTGGGTGGGACGAGGTGGTACAGGTGAGTGGGACGAGGTGGTACGGGTGGGTGGGATAAGATGGTACAGGTGAGTGGGACGAGGTGGTACAGGTGAGTGGGACGAGGTGGTACAGGTGAGTGGGATAAGATGGTACAGGTGAGTGGGACGAGGTGGTACGGGTGGGTGGGATAAGATGGTACAGGTGAGTGGGACGAGGTGGTACAGGTGAGTGGGACGAGGTGGTACGGGTGGGTGGGACGAGGTGGTACGGGTGAGTGGGACGAGGTGGTACAGGTGGGTGGGATGAGGTGGTACGGGTGGGTGGGATGAGGTGGTACAGGTGGGTGGGATGAGGTGGTACGGGTGGGTGGGATGAGGTGGTACAGGTGTGTGGTGTAAGGTGGTACAAGTAGGTGCCAGGAATGTGCTGGCAAGCGTGGTGGTGGAGGGAGACATGATAGAGGCATCTGAGAGGCTCATGGATGTGCAGAGGGTGAAGGGATAGGTGCACTGTGAGGGCAGAGGGGTTCAGTTAATTCGGACAGCTGACACGATGGGCCGAAGGGCCTGTCCTGCAGCTCAGGAGCAACACGGGGCGGGGGGCTCGGACCACTCACCTCACCCTGCTGGTGATGGGGTGGGGTCCGTGCCCTCCCTCACGTCTCCACTTCCATCCCCCCTCCTGGGATCCTGAGCTGCCCGCTAAATGGGAGGAGGCATGGCTTGAGAAAGGTGGGGGTCAGTCTACCCTCGCCCGACCCAGCAGCAGGGGGAGATTCACAGGGAGCCTGCGGTGGGGAGACCTTTCACAGTCGGATTGTTCCAGAGAGGAGACACTGGTCAGAGAGGAGCCCCTACACCCCTCCCTGTCTCTGTGACCCCCCCTTCCCCTATACCCCCTATTCCTATAAAGACCCCCCCCTATACACCCCTCCCCATCTCTGTGACCCCACCCTCCCCTACACCCCTCCCTGTCTCTGTGACCCCTCTCCCCTACACCCCTCCCCATCTCTGTGACCCCTCCCTCCCCTACACCCCTCCCTGTCTCTGTGACCCCTCTCCCCTACACCCCTCCCTGTCTCTGTGACCCCTCCCTCCCCTCTCTCTGTAGCCCCCCCCACACCCGGATGGGGCTGCCTGTTTGAAGGGATCGGAAGGAGGGGAGAGACATTGACAGAGACACAGAGAAGGCTGTCTCTGTGGGGGTTCAGCCGGGGTGGGGGAGGTCGGCGTCATTATACCCCCCGGAGGACACCCTCCTCCCTGTAACCATGGAATCCGCAATCCATCACCTGCTTCCACCGGTCGCATTGTAAACAAGTTCACAGGGCTCCCGGCAGGATCCGTCATCCCCACGGGAAGCGAGAGAAGGGAAAAGAGAGAGAGAGGGAGGGAGGGAGGGAGGGAGAGAGAGAGAGAGCAGAAAGGAGAGAGAGTGGGGGGGAATGCAGAAAGGAGATAAACAAGAGAGGGGGATGGAAGAGGGGGTGAGGTAGAGAGGGGTAGTGGGGGAGAGAGTGCAGGGAGGGAGAGAGTGGAGGGAGGGGGGAGAGGGGAGGGAGGGGGAGAGAGTGGAGGGGGGAGAGTGGAGGGAGGGGGGAGAGTGGGGCGGAGGGAGGGGGGAGAGTGGAGGGAGGGGGAGAGTGGGGCGGAGGGAGGGAGAGTGGAGGGAGGGGGGAGAGTAGGGCGGAGGGAGGGGGGGAGGGAAGAGCAAGCGAGGGGCAGATTGAGGGAGACACTTACCGAGTTGATACACACCAAGTCCTTGTTCAGGAGCCAGGGCAGGGAGAGTTTCCCCTCGCCCCGGTAGCAGGATCGGATCCTGTCCCGGATGCGGTCCCGGATGGAGGCGAGTGTGAAGAGGCAGAGCACCGAGTCGGCTGCCGGCTCAGATCTCCTCTTCTGGCCCCGGGAGAAGGTGGCCAGGAGGACCCTCTCCCCCGGCCCCAAGCCCAGCGAGCGGGCGAGGCGGGGTCCCGGGACGGAGACCCTGGCGGCCTGGACCAGCCGGTACTCCACGCCGCCCCTCGAGCACCCGATGGGGAACTCCACGTACGAGTAGAACCTGGGGTCCTCGGAGCAGAGGCGGACGATCTTGGAGGCGTAGACGGGCTCGGCCGCGGGCTCGGGGGCGGTCAGGCGGGTGTCGAGCTGCTGGGCCACGAAGTAGACGAACGGCGGCGCGGCGAAGGCGTGGACGTAGTAGATGTCGAAGGCGGGGAAGCGGGAGAGGGTGTCGGAGGGGATCCGCAGCTGGGATGAGACAAACTCGTCCTGGTAGACCAGGGCCAGCATCTGGGTGTCCTCGTCCTGGGCCGTCAGCCGGCGGCTGGACAGGGTCGGGAAGTACTCAGACTTGCCGGCCACCGAGGTGCCGACGAAGAGGCGGCTCTCGCCCGGGCCCAGCCCCTCCACCAGCACCCCGGCCGTCTCGGCCGCGCGCCGGACGCCAGACAGGTAGTGCTCCTTACGGTGGTGCGGTTCAGCGAGCTTGAACAGGTCGCGGAGGCGCAAGAGCTGGCAGACGCCCTGCCAGGCGCTGCCGCAAGCCAGCAGCCGCCCCCCGGCGCCGTCCACCAGCAGGAGCTTGTTGACATTGGGGAGGGGCCGCAGCCCCTGCGAGCAGGGCCTGACGCTGGGGGGCGGGTAGCACCGCGGGTTGTCGTCCACCGGCCCCGTCAGGTGGCGCCGCAGAATGCTCAGGTTGGCCGACAGCTGGAAGATGTTGTCCACCCCGCCCAGGTAGAGCAGGCCCGTCTGGGTGTCTACCGCCAGGTGAGCCAGACGGGTGCCCGGCGCCGCAAAGCTGAGGGGCGGCGGCTGGCGGGGGGCGCCGAAGCCGGCGGGGGGCGAGGCCCACAGTAGCAGCAGAGTGGTCCACGCAGCGGCAGCCATCGTCCTCCCTGGCGCAACGAGCTGTCTCCCGGCGCTGCTCCCGTCACGCCTGAGCGCACGGCCTCCCCTCCCCGCTCACTCCGCGGGGCCGCGGTCACTCATTCCTGCAACGACAGAGGGACAGCGGGTCACACACGCACGGGGGGCAGCGGAGACGGGCGCACGGTGTCCGTCACTCAGCGTGAAAACGGGCTAATTTCGGCCCCGAGCGCCACGCCGAACCCGGGAGAGCGGCTCGTATCGCGGCGCCTTACACCGCCAGTGATCAGGGGTCAATCCCCGCTGCTGGTCTGCGAGGAGTTTGTACGTCCTCCCCGTGACCGCGTGGGTTTCCTCCGCGTGCCCCGGTTTCCTCCCACAGGCCAAAGCCGTTGCGGTTGGGGTCAGTAAGTAGTGGACGTGCAGCCTTGCCTCTGAACACGTGACGAGCTCCCCAGTGCAATCCTCACTGATTTGATTTGACCGTAACGACACACTTCACTGTGTGCCTCCAGAAATAAAACCTTCCTCTCTACGTACCCGTCCGAGTGGCTTTCAAACGCTGTTCATCCTCCTGCCTCTGGCAGCTCGTTCTTACACCCACCTCCCCCCGGGTCAAAAAGTTGCCCCTTGGGTCCCTATTAGATCTCTCCCATCGCGATACAACTGTGCCGACCGGTTCACGATTCCCCAGCTCTGGGGGGAAAACTGTGCACAATCACTCTCTCCATGCCCCTCATGGTTTTAGACAAGGTTACCCCTCAGTCCCCTACGCTCCAAAGAATAAACTCTGTCTACTCCCACGAAACACCCTCCTCAACCTCCTCTTCACTCCTCCCAGTTTAATGATGCCTTTTCAACAGCAGGGTGCCAAACTTCGATAGATGTGCAGTGGAGAGGATACTGACTGGCTGCGTCAGAGCCTGGTATGGAAACACCAATGCCCTTGAATGGAAAATCCCACAAAAAATTGGTGGATATGACTGTCCAACACCAGTAAAGCCCTCCCCAACACTGACCATTTCCACACGAAACGCTGTCACAGGAAAACATCAGGGACCCCCCCATCCAAGTCAGGCTCTCTTCTCGCTGCTGCCATCAGGAAGAAGATACAGGCGCGTTCGGACTCTCACCACCAGGTTCAGGAACAGTGATTACCCTCAACCATCAGACTCCTGAACCAGAGGGGATAACTTCACTCGCCCCATCACTGAAATGTTCCCACAACCTATGGACTCACTCTCAAAGACTCTTCATCTCATGTTCTTGATATTTATTGCTTATTTATTTATTTATTATTATTATTCTCTGTTGTATTTGCAGAGTTCGTCATCTTTTGCACGCAGGTTATCCGCCTTGTCGCTGCAGTCTTTCATTGATTCTGTTATGGTTATCGGATTTACTGAGTATTCCTGCAGGAAACTGAATCTCAGGTTAACATAATGGTAATGGTGATAATGAATTTACTCTGAAAACCGCTCACAATAACCCAAGTGCGGCCTTACAGCACCTGCGTCTCATCGCCTTCACCACTGCGATACCTCGAACAGGGAGCTGTGCACCTGTATCCCGAGGTCCGTCTGTTAGAACAGGAACAGGCCATTCGGCCCACACTCATTAAACTCACCCTGAAGGTCCACCTTCCTCTGTTCCCAGCACATCCACGTGCCTGCACACGAGCCTCTTAACCACCTCTATCGTATCTGCCTGCACCACCATCTCTCGCAGCGTGTTCCACACACACACACACATCACTCTGAGTAAGATAAAAATGCCCTGCTATATTTGAACATACGTCCTCAAAGTTCAAGGCAAACGTTATTATTAAAGTACATATATGTCACCACAGACAACCCTGAGATTCAATTTCCTGTGGGTACATTCAGGAAATCTATAGACTGGTAACTATGACAGGATCAATGAAAGATTAAACCGAGTGCAGAAGACAACAAACTACAAATGCAAATATAAGTAAATAGCAATAAATAACGAGAACATGAGATAACAAGATAAAGAGACCTTAAAGTGAGACCGTTGGTTGCGGGAACATCTCGATAGATGTAGTTATTCTCTTTTGTCCAGGAGCCCGATGGTTGAGGGGTGGTCACTGTTCTTGAACCTGGTGGTGCGAGTCCTGAGGCTCCTGTACCTTCTACCTGCTGGCAGCGGCGAGAAGAGAGCCTGTCCTGGGTGGTGACGAGTTTGGACGATGGATGCTGATCTTCCACAGCAATTTTTCATGTAGATGTGCTCAGTGGTGGGGAGAGTTTTACCTGCGATGAATGGGGCTGAATCCACTACCCTTTGTAGGGTTTTTCGTTCAAAGGGGTTTCCATACCAGACCCCGATGTAGCCAGTCAATACACCGTAAACACATCTCCTTTCATAGTCAGCATCTCAGCCCTAGGAAACAGATACTCTCGGTCTACTCTATCTGTCTCTAATAATCTTTTAAACCTCTGTCAGATCTCCCCTCAGCCTCCGACTCTCCGGAGTAAAAACCCACGTTAGTCCAATCTCTCCTGGTACCGCACTCTCTCTAAACCAGGCAGCATCCTGGTAAACCTCATGGTCAGTATCACCATGTGCCATATCGCATGACATCGTCATTATGCGCAATGTCGTATGATGTCATCAATATGTCCCCGCTGTATGACATCATCATATGGACATGGGCGATCGTGATCTCATAACCGTGATTGTTCTTGGCAAGTTTTTCTGCTGAAGGGGTTTGCAGTTGCCTTCTTCTGGGCAGTGCCCTTCACAACCCCAGCCATTATCAATACTTCCGAGATTGTCTGCCTGGCATCAGTGGTCGCGTTACCAGGAATTTTGATCTGCACCTGCTGCTCAGACAGCCATCCACCTCCTGCCCCCATGACTTCACATGACCCTGATCAAGATGGGGGGGGGGAGGAGGCGAGGAGAGGGAGGCCTGGCGGGTGTGTACCTTGGCCAAGGGTGACCTGCAGGCTAGCAGACAGAAGGAGGCTCTTACACCTCCTTTGTCGGAGATGTAGTTCCGCCCCGTCACCCCTTTTAACACAAGTGATTCTGCAGATTCTGGAAGTCCAAAGAGAAGCATACAAAATGCTGGAGGAAATCAGCAGTTCAGGCAGCACCCGTGGTGGAGAGTAAACGGTTAACATCTTGGGCCAAGACCCTCCATCAGGACGGGGAGAAGCCAGATAGAGGCGGGGGGGTGGGAGGGGAGGACAAAGTCAAAAGCAGGGAGGGGATTTGTGGAAGAGACGAAGGGGAAGGGCTGAACAAGAAGGAATCTCACCCATCTAGGGATGAAGTGTGAAATCTTCAGGAACCCCTTCTCCCCATCCAAGGCCCCCACGTCCTTCCCGTAAAGGCACGGCTGCGACTGGATGAGATACTTCAGACGTGGCCTAACAAGAGTTTTTTAAAGGTGTGACGTAGGTGTTTTACTCTCGAGTGTTCGACAACGCTCCCCAGGGTCCGACCGCTCGCATACTCAAGACGTACACACACTCTCTGCACTTAGCTGAATTAAATTCCATTTGCCATTCCTCGGCCTGTTGACCCAGCTGAAAGAGATCCCTCTCTGGGTGCTGTCAACCACCTAGCTACATCACCTGTTTCCAGAAGACACAGGAGCAGAATCAGGCCGCTCGGCCCATCGAGTCTGCTCCTCCATTCTATCATGGCCGATTTACTATCCGTCTCAACCCCACTCTCCTGCCTTCTCCCCATTAACCTCTGATCCCCTGAATAATCAGGAATCCATTGACCTCCGCTTTAAATACACTCAACGACTTGGCCTCCACAACCATTTGCGGCAACAAATTCCACAGATTCTTCACCCCCAGCTAAAGAAATTCCTCCTCAATGACTCTGTTCTGAGGCTGTGCTCTCTGGCCCGAGACTCCCTCATTATAGGAAACATCCTCTCCACATCCACTCTATATAGGGCTTTCAATATTTGATAGATTTCAGTGAGATCCACCCTCATTCTTCTAGACTCCAGCGGGTACAGGCCCAGAGCCATTAAATATCGTTCATACATTAACCCTTTCATTCCTGGAATCTTTCTCCCGAACCTCTTCTGCACCCTCTCCAATACCAGCGCATCCTTCTTAGATAAGGAGCCCAAAACTGCTCACAATACTCCAACTGCAGTCCGGCCAGTGCCTTACAAATCCTCAGCATTATCTCCTTGTTTTTATATTCTATCCCCTTGAAATAAATGCCAACATTGCATTTGCCTTCTTTACCACAGACTCAACCTGTAACTGAACCTTCTGGGGACCATGCACGAGGACTCCCGAGTCCCTCTGTGGCTCTGATGTTTGAACCTTCTCCTCATTAGATAATAGTCCGCACTACTGTTCCCTTTACCAAAATGCGTTATTGTACATTTCCCATCAGCCACTTTTTTACCCATTCTTCTAATTTGTCTAATTCCTGCTGCAATCGCATTGCTTCCTCAGCACAATCTACCCCTCCACCTATCTTTGTATCATCCACAAAGTCATCAATTCCATTATTCAAATATCGACAAACAATATGAAAAGTAGCAGTCAACAATCCCCTGAAGAACACCACTAGTCACCAGCAGCCAACTAGAAAAGGCCCCATTTTATTCCCACTCGCTCCGTCCCTCCTGTCAGCCACACCTCTATCCATGTCAGTATCTTTCCTGTAATGCCATGGGATTTTATCTTGTTAAGCAGTCTCGTGTGGGCATCTTATCAAATGTCTTCTGAAAATCCACATAAATGACATCCACTGCCTCTCCTTTGTCCACCCTGCTTGTTACTTCCTTGAAGATCTCTAACAGATTCGTCAGGAAAGATTTCCCTACACAGGAACCATGCTGACTTGGACTTATTTTATGATTAGACTTCCAGTATCCCCAAACCTCATCCTTAATAATAGACTCCAACACTTGCCCAACCACTGAGGTTAGGATAACTGGCCTATAATTTCCTTTCTTTTGCTTTCCTCCCTTCTTAAAGAGTGGAGTGACATTTGAAATCTTCCATTGGTCTGGGACCATGCCAGAATCGAGTTATTCTTGAAAGATCATGAACAATGCATCTGTTATCTCTTCAGCAATCTCCCTCAGGACTCTGGGATGTAATCCATCTGGTCCAGGTGACTTATCCACATTCATACCTTTGAGTTTGCCTGACCCTTTTTCCTTTGTAATAGCAATGGCACTCATTCCTGCTCCCTGACACTTACAGACCTCTGGCATACAGATAGCATCTTCCACAGTGAAGACTGATGCAAAGTACCCATTAAGTTCATCTGTCATTTCTTTGTCCCCCATTACTACCTCACCAACATCATTTTCCAGTGATCCAATATCAACTCTCATCTCCCTTTTACTCTTTATATAACTGAAAAAAACTTTGCAGTTTTCATTCAACCGTCCACTCACTTTTGCTACCTTGTATGCCCTTTCCTTGGCTTTTACACAATCCTTAACTTCCCTTGTCGGCCTTTATATGATTATATTATATGATTCCCTTTAATGCTTTTTTTTTACCCTTGCAATTTCTTAACTCCACCCACAAAGATTCACCATTCTCTGACCCTCTGTCACCTCTTTCAAAAGATGTAATTCCATCTCTTACCAACAGAGCTACATCGTCTTTGCCTTCCTGCCTGTCCTTTTTTATACAAAGTATATTCTTTGATGTTAATCTCCCAACTATGACCTTCTTTCTGCCAGGACTCAGTGTCATACCGACCAATCTCTAATTGCACCATGAGTTCACCCACCTTATTCCAAAAGCTACACACATTTAAATACAGCACCTGGGGGCAGGTGTGACCTGTACAAAAGGGACAGGTCGCACTTGAATCCGAGGGTGACCAATATTCTTGCGGGCAGGTTTACTGGAGCTGTTGGGAGTGGGAGGGGGATGGGAACCAGTGTGATCGAGCTGGGGATGAGACATTCTGTAATGATCGATAAACCAATTATTTGGAATCAAATCACCTTGCCTGGTGTCTCAGGGCTGGGTGTGTCTGCACCCACCCCACCCCCTGCCCCTGGCACGCCTTCTCTGCCACCTGTCCCACACCCCTCCCATGTCGCTCCACCCTCGCCATTCGCAAAACCCTTGCTCCCGTCAGATTTACAAACTTGCTCACTGCTCCACGTTACGATATGATAGAGGTAATCTATGCCTTCTAATGAAATGTGTGACCAGACACTCCCTTACCCTGTATTCTCTTAAACACAAGATACTCTGCGGATGAGACCACACCTGGAGTATTGTGTGCAGTTTTGGTCCCCTAATCTGAGGAAAGACATCTTTGCCATGGAGGGAGTACAAAGAAGGTTCACCAGATTGATTCCTGGGATGGCAGGACTTTCATATGAAGAAAGACTGGATGAACTGGGCTTGTACTCGCTGGAATTTAGAAGATTGAGGGGGGATCTTATTGAAACGTATAAAATCCTAAAGGGATTGCTCAGGCTAGATGCAGGAAGATTGTTCCCGATGTTGGGGAAGTCCAGAACGAGGGGTCACAGTTTGAGGATAGAGGGGAAGCCTTTTAGGACCGAGATTAGGAAAAACTTCTTCACACAGAGAGTGGTGAATCTGTGGAATTCTCTGCCACAGGAAACAGTTGAGGCCAGTTCATTGGCTATATTTAAGAGGGAGTTAGATATGGCCCTTGTGGCTACGGGGATCAGGGGGTATGGAGGGAAGGCTAGGGCAGGGTTCTGAGTTGGATGATCAGCCATGATCATAATAAATGGTGGTGCAGGCTCGAAGGGCCGAATGGCCTACTCCTGCACCTATTTTCTATGTTTCTATGATGCTGGGGTCAAAGCAACACTCACAACACGCTGGAGGAACTCAGCAGGTCAGGCAGCATCCGTGGAAACGAACAGTCAACCTTTCCACTGATGCTGCCTGACCTGCTGAGTTCCTCCAGTGTGTTGTTACTGTATTCTCTTTGCCTGTTCTCCCAACTTGTCCAACTCCCTGCTTCCTGATTCAGCGTGACCGAGAGCAGCATCGAGAGATGGTCAGAGCTGCACCCCACCCCCCGGGGCTGTAGCGGGGACAGCAGCTGTCTCTCAGCCCCGGAGACCCCGTTTCAATCCCAGCCTCAAACGCCATCTATAAATTTGCTGATGACACAACTACTGTTGGCAAAGTACCAGTCCGTGACGAGGAGGCACGCAGGAGTGAGATGGATCAGCTGCTTGGATGGTGTCACAGCAACAACATTACACTCAAAACATCAGCAAGACCAAGGAATTGGTGGTGGACTTCAGGAAGGGCAAGTCGAGGGAACACACACCAGTGGAAAGAGTGAACAGTTTCAAGTTGCTGGGGGTCAGCATCCCTGAGGATCTCTCCTGGGTCCAGCACTTACAAAGAAGGCAAAACACTGGCTATATTTCATCAGGAGTTTGAGGAGAATGAAAAGATGCTTGCAAGTTGTCCCATGGAGAGCATTCTAACTGGCTGTATCACCATCTGGTATGGAGGGGGCACTGCACAGGGTCAAAAAAAGGCTGCAGGGGATTGTAAACCGAGCCACCTCCATCCTGGTACAACGCTCTTCACCATCGAGGAGATCTTCAAAAGGCGGTGCCTCAGAAAGGCAGTGTCCACCACTAAGGGCTCCCACCACCCTGAACATTGCTATCATCACAGAGGAGTGCAGGAGCCTGAAGACCCATATTCAACATTTTAGGAAAAGCTTCTTCCCCTCCACCATCTGATTTTTGAATGACCCATGAACACGATCCCACTATATTTTATCATGGCTTTTTAATTTAAATACATATTCTTGCGGTGAGTTATAGCTTTTTTATATGCCTCGCTCTGTACCGGTGCTGCTGAACAAATTTCACCACACACAGTACCGTGAAGAGTCTTAGGCACACTTTCATAGCTGGGGTGCCTGAGACGGGCACTGTGCTGTTTCTGTCAACGTGGAGCGCAGAGCCAGTTTGGAAATCCGGTGGAGGCAAAGGATGTTGGGAAAAGCGGGGGTGGAGTGCCGGGGAGGGGGGTGATGGACAGGAGTGCCGGGGAGGGGTGGAGTGCCAATCGGGGAGGGGTGTTGGACAGGAGTGCCAATGGGGGAGGGGTGTTGGACAGGTGTGCCGGGGAGGGGGGTGATGGACAGGAGTGCCGGGGAGGGGTGGAGTGCCAATGGGGGAGGGGTGTTGGACAGGAGTGCCGGTGGGGAGAGGGGTGTTGGACAGGAGTGCCGGGGGGAGGGAGGGGTGTTGGACAGGAGTGCCGGGGGGAGGGAGGGGTGTTGGACGGGAGTGCTGGGGGAGGGTTGTTGTACAGGAGTGCCAATGGGGGAGGGGTGTTGGACAGGAGTGCCGGGGAGGGGTGGAGTGCCAATGGGGGAGGGGGGTGATGGACAGGAGTGCCGGTGGGGGGAGGGGTGTTGGACAGGAGTGCCGGTGGGGGGAGGGGTGTTGGACAGGAGTGCTGGGGGGAGGGAGGGGTGTTGGACAGGAGTGCCCGGGGGGGGGGAGGGGTGTTGGACAGGAGTGCCGGGGAGGGGTGATGGACAGGAGTGCCGGTGGGGGGAGGGGTGTTGGACAGGAGTGCCCGGGGGGGGGAGGGGTGTTGGACAGGAGTGCCGGGGAGGGGTGATGGACAGGAGTGCCGGTGGGGGGAGGGGTGTTGGACAGGAGTGCCGGGGGGGGGAGGGGTGTTGGACAGGAGTGCCGGGGGGGAGGGGGTGTTGGACAGGAGTGCCGGGGGAGGGGGGTGATGGACAGGTGTGTCGGGGGAGGGGGGTGTTGGACAGGTGTGTCGGGGGAGGGGGGTGTTGGACAGGAGTGCCAGGGGGGAGGGGGGTGTTGGACAGGTGTGCCGGGGGGAAGGGGTGTTGGACAGGAGTGCTGGGGGGAGGGGGGTGTTGGACAGGAGTGCCGGGGGGGGGAGGGGTGTTGGACAGGTGTGCCGGGGGAGGGGGGTGTTGGACAGGAGTGCCAGGGAGGGGTGTTGGCAGGTGTGCCGGGGGGGGGGTGACGCAGGTGCAGACGCACCCAGCCCTGACACACCAGGCAGGGTGAATTGATTCCAAACAATTGGTTTATCGATCGTTACAGATGTCTCTCTGGTGCCTCTCCCTGCCCCCTTCCCACTCTCACTCCATAATAGAGACCCATATCAGAATCAGGTTTATCGTCACTCACACATGTGTCATGAAATTGGTTTGTTTTTTGTGGCAGCAGTACAGTACGATACGTAAAATGACTACCGTACCGTGCAATAGTCTGGCTATATGTGCCCCAGACTTTGGCGCTGTACGTAATGCCAGTGACACTAAACTTGTCTCTGATTCTCAGACGTACACGGACAATGGAAAACCAGCTTGTCGCAGACACACGGAATCAGGGACAAAATACTCACAATGAAAACCTGCATTCTACAGTCTTCACCAATCCTCATGTGTCGACTCCCCACCTCCCTCGTCAGTCATCCCTTCTTCTCCCTGTATCTGTCACCCACTTTCTCACATCTGTCAGCACCTGCTTCTCTCTCTCTCTCTCTCTCTCTCTTTCCCTCTCTTCCTGCGCCTTACCCCCTCTCTCCCCTCCCCTCTCTCCCTCTCACTCCCTGGTCTCTTTTTGTCTCTCTCCCACTCTTCACATCTCTTACTCCCCTTCCCCCTTCTCTCTCTCTGACACCCCCCCATTCCTCTGTCCCTTTCCCCCTCTCAACCACCCCCCTTTCACTCTGTCTCACATCCTCATCTCTCTCTATTGGTCTCTCCCTCTCTTATTTCACACACTCTTGTCTCTCTCTCACCCTCTCACACACCCTCGTCTCTCACAGTCCATCGTCTCTCTGCCTCTCTCAGCCCCTGCTCTGTGCTCTCTCTCTCTCTCTCTCACACGCCTTTTTCCATTCCAGTCTGTAATGGGCTGACGTCTGCTGCTCTCTCATCCCTCACTCACACAGACATCAGTCTGAGTGGCTCCCAGTGGACCAGACAGTTCAATAAGTAAATAAATCGCTCCATCTTTAAGGCGTACAGCCCCCCTGGGAGGGATGCATGCCTGCCTCTCTGTACAATCACTCCGCAGGGAGCACCCTCCCCCAGCCTCACCTCACCACCCGCTCCCCAGGGCCCGGCTCCCCACGTCCACAGGGCCCACAGCGAGAGAGCGGGGTGGGGGGGTAATTACTCCCCAAAACTCTCCCGGGGTAACCTGCAGCACTCCACATCTGTCAGAGAGGGAGGCAGTCACCGGTGAACCTCCCAGAGGCTGTGTCCTGTGGGTCCACAGGTGTGTCACCCGGGTGCTGGTGCAATCGTGCGGAAGCTCGTCGAGTGTGCGAGAGTGTGTTTAAAGTGTGCGACCATGCACAAGTGTGGTGTGCGCATGTGCAGAGTGTGTGCATTTGTGTCAGAGTGCAGGTGTGCAGTGCACGAGTGTGTTACAGGTGAATATGTGTGTGTGTGTGTCTTTGGGTCATCAGCATGCTGGTGTACAGAGTGCGACTATGAAACGTGTGTACGAGCCTGTTGTGTGAAAGTGTGCCAGTGAGTAATGTCTGCAGATGAACCGCCAGACCCGAGTAACGTTCACCTCCCTCCCCCGGGTCCTGTTCCCGACCCCGGGCAATTCCCCTGGCACTATAACGGGTAATGGGTAATATTCATTGTGAATCTGCCAGCTCTATCACGGCCACCATCAGCACCAAGGCAGCATCCATCATATCACACAGGACACACCCTCTTCTCATTGCTACCGTTAAAGAGGAGGTACGGGAGCCACTCAACAATTCCTGAACAGCTCTTTCCCCTCTTCCATCAGATTTCTGAATGGCCCACGAAGCAATTCCTTCTTTGTGCTACGCATTTCTGATTTGTGATTTATGGTACTATTTTATGTATTGTGCTGCCGAAAAACCACAAATGCCATGATGTTTCTGTGTCAGTAAACCTGGCTCTGTAACACCCCCATCCTCCAGAGTTGGCCCTCCCCTTCACCTTCCGTGCTCCCCCTCCCTCAGTCTCTCTCTCTCTTCCACATCTCCTCTCTGCCCTCCATCTCCTCTTTGAGTTTTTCCCTTTATCTCACGCATCGTTGCAGTCTCTCACATACACACACCCACACACACATCATTAGTCTCATACACACATTGTTACAGTCTCTCTTACACACGCACAGACATCACTACAATCTCACACAAGCACACACACACATCGTTAGTCTCACCCACCCACACACACACATCATTACAATCTCACACACCACACACACACTCACACATCACAGTCTCACACACACACGTATCATTTCAGTCTGACACACACAAATCGTTACAGTCTCACACACTTCAGTCTGTATCTCTCACACACAGACACAATGTCAGTCTCACACACACACACCCACACACCCTCTCCGTCTCACTCACACGTCATTTAACAACATGTAAGAACTTTCTACAGGGGCACAATTGACAGCATCCTGACTGGCTGCATCACTGCCTGGTATGGGAACTGTACCTCCCTCAATCACAGGACTCTGCAGAGAGTGGTGCGGACAGCCCAGTATGTCTGTAGGTGTGAATTTCCCATGATTCAGGACATTTACAAAGACAGGTGTGAGAAAAGGGCCCGGAGAATCATTGGGGACCCGAGTCACCCCAACCACAATCTGTTCCAGCTGCTACTATCCAGGAAACGCTACCACAGCATAAAAGCCAGGACCAACAGGCTCCAGGACAGCTTCTTCCACCAGGCCATCAGACTGATTAACTCATGCTGATTTGAGTGTATTTCTATGTTACATTGACTGTTCTATTTATTATAAATTATTATAAATTACTGTGATTGCACATTGCACATTTAGACAGAGACATAATGTAAAGATTTTTACTCCTCATGTATGTGAAGGATGTAAGAAATAAAGTCAATTCCATTCACACACCGTTTCAGTCTCATACACAGTCCTCTCACGCGCGTACGCGCACACACACACACACACACACACACCGTCTCAGTCTCATACACAGTCCTCTCACGCGCGTACGCGCGCGCGCGCACACACACACACACACACACACACACACACACACCATTTCAGTCTCATACACAGTCCTCTCACACACACACAGTTTCAGTCTCATAGACATGGTTTCAAACTCACCACATACAGTTTCACATTTTCTCACACAGTCTTTCTCAAGCAGACACATAGTCAATGGCACATCCTGCACACAGTCACTCACAGCCTCTCTGTTGTGCATTGAATACTTTTTGAGTAATATTGGTTGATTAAGCATTCTCTGTTGCCTACATAATCCATTACAGATTTTAAAAATCTGTGAATTGCATACGTCACAACACTGGCACGTGATATGTACAAACCTCGCATAAAGTAAACACGAAGTTAGACTCACATTTTGGACTCCCATGTCTTCCTTTGAATTAATTTGATATTTTGATGTTACAAAACGTAATAGTGGTGATGAGAAATTTTTGAAACAAACCGATTCGTTCAAACTAAAAAAAAACGCAGCGAGGAACAGGGAGTAGAAAGCAGCAGACAAAAATACATGGACTGCTCAGGGAAGAGAAAAAAAGTTAAAAAGTCAAGTTGCACTTTCAAAAAGGGCATGCTGCTGATACTGATGAGAGTGATTCGGGACTGAGTAGCCTTGAGATTTACAATGTGAAAACTAGCAATAGACAAGTAATACGGCTTACACCAGAACTGTATGGCAAATTAATTGAAAGGAATTGGACAATAGTTCAGCTGCTTCCGTCATTCCACAAAATGAGTTTGAATGGCATTTCAAAGATACTAAACTGAAGCCTGCAGATACCAAACCAAAAATTTATACCAGAGAAAAGATATCTCCTGTGGAAATGATATCCTTAACTGTGACAACTAACAAGCCACATTCAGCTTGTCTGTGGTAAAGACAAGACTAGTATTGGCTGAGACAACTATATAGGCATCCGCTAGTCTCGTGAGACCATGGATTTGCGCTTTGGAAGGTTTCCAGGGCGCAGGCCTGGACAAGGTTGTATGGAAGACCAGCAGTTGCCCATGATGCAAGTCTCCCCTCTCCACGACACCGATGTTGTCCAAGGGAAGGGCATTAGGACCCATACAGCTAGGCACCGGTGTCGTCGCAGAGCAACGTGTGGTTAAGTGCCTTGCTCAAGGACACAACATGCTGCCTCAGCTGAGGCTCGAACTCACGTCCTTCAGATCACCAGACTGACGCCTTAACCACTTGGCCACGCACCAACACAACTACAACTTGATTGAAGATCCTTCCACAATTTGAATGCCACGTCCCTTACAATAAAGTCAACTGAAAGTGAATCAAGAAGGGTACTAGATGATGCCACGACTGTCTCCATGCTGTACACAATGAACCACTGCCCAACAGAGGACAAACAGGTGTTGGTGCCAATCTCTGTGTCTGATTGGAAATCATATCGGACCAAGGAGGGTTCATGCTGCTCATGAAAGTGTCAAAAGCAGTGGCCCAACTACAACAGGTTTTGTAGGCAACATTATCTGAGAAATATGTTAATCAGGCAGGTACTTGGGACATGAGGCTTGGTTTTAAGAGAGTTCAGGGAGCTTCAGGAAAGTTGCACGCACTCAGTTTTTGTGAATGTAAAGAACCAGAATCTACTCTGTGTGCGTGAACTTCAAGAGGGAGACAAAACGCTGCTTGCGAAAGTAGATGCAAAGACCAAGTCCCAACTGGATGAACGGAAGGCCGAAAGGAGAGAGGTCTATGGAGATACAAAACCAGAGGATTCTTCAGACAACGTTGTGGATGAGGAGACCAAACGGAGGGATCAGATCCTAAAGGGAGCAACTGAAGCATATAAAGAGAACACTCCAGTGAACTTAATGCACCTTCCCAAGATCAAGCTGAGCATCCTAGAAAGAAGAAAAAGGAAAAGGAAAAGAAAGACAAAACGTTGGAAGAAAGGTGCCCAGAAATGTCAGAACCACTTCCTGCAGTCTCAGAGTGAACTCCCGCCCGAGGCCCCGGAACCTGGGATCGTTTCACAGCCGCAAGTCAAACCTGCCGGCAGAGTGATCTCCCTCGTCAGGAAAGACATTATCCCACTGGAGTAAGAAATCCTCCACGGGGTTCAAATCTTTAGGCCTGAGTGGGACAATTTGAACCTAACTGTGCTGTGGATGTTGTATGGTAGTTGTTTTATCCAATATACTGTGTAGGTAGTTGATGCATTCTCTATCCAGTTGGAGTTTATAGCTAAGCAGCGATGAGTGTTGTGTATTTAGTATTTCAGTAATATCTGAGAATACATTGCTTGATTAAGCATTCTTTTTATGTAACTCATTACGGGTTTCGTATAAAAATGCATGAATTTCACACACCATCATGTGATACGTGCGAACCTCACAAACTAAACACGAAGTTAGACCCATATTTTCAGACCCCCGTGTCTTCCTTTTAATTAGTTTGACGTTTTGAAGTTCCAAAACATAACACCCCCACACACACAACCTGTCTCTCTCACGCATACCTGTCTCTCTCTCTCTCACTCACAGTCTGAGACACACACACTCACTCTCTCATACACACATCTCCATCTGACACACACTCTCACACTCACTCTCATACACACACACACAATCTCTCTGACACACTCTCTCACTCACAGTCTGAGACACACACACTCACTCTCTCATACACACATCTCCATCTGACACACACTCTCACACTCACTCTCATACACACACACACAATCTCTCTGACACACTCTCTCACTCACAGTCTGAGACACACACACTCACTCTCTCATACACACATCTCCATCTGACACACACACTCTTACACACCAACATCTCTCACACTCGCTCTCTCTCTCACGTACACACAATCTCTCTGACACACTCTCTCACACACACTCATTCTCTCTCATACACACACCCGTCTCTCTGATACACTCTCACACAACCCCATCTCTCACGCACACACAACCTCTCTGACACACTCACACCGTCTCCCTGACACACTCTGTCTCCCCTCTCGCCCCACACACCCTCTCTCTCTCACACACACCACCTCTCAGCTACAGACACAGACTCTCTCAGACACACACACACCGATTCTATCTGACACAGTCCGACAGACTCTCTGAAACACACACACACAATCGCCTTTCTCTCTCTCTCACACACACTCGCAGCCCGATCGCCCCTCAGTGTTTCTCTCTCACTCCCAGTCTCACACACACACACACACTCACACTCTCTCACTCGTCTACACACACACACACGGAGAGTCCCTCCTCACAAACACAGTTACATACACTCACACCCCGAGAACACAGAGAATAATCCCCATGCCCGCTGCGAGCGCCGCCGCTTTGCCCCGGATCCGCCCGCACGGCCGATAAAAGCCGCTCCGACTCCGGCTCCGGCTCCATCTCCGGGGGGTTACAGATGAGGAACATCTGCGGGGCCAGATGTGATGTCAGGAAGCCGGGGGCCGCTGCCGTGTCCGTGCGGGACCCGTCCGGCTCCCCCCAGCCCCCTCTCTGCCGCCATGCCCGCCCCGGGAGCCGGCAGCCACGTACCTGTTGTCCGCTGCCCCGGCGCACGCCCTGGGATCGCCGCCCGCTCCGCGGGGTGCGCGTCCCTTTAAGGGTGGGCCGGCCCACCGCTCCGCCGGGGGGAATGACTTTCAACCTCCCACATTTCCCACCTCCTCCCATCGCCCCAAAGCCCCTCCCGTAGCTGCAAATGTTCATGTTACCGCATCCATATGCGCGACTCCGCGGCTGTACCTGTTATTTTGTCTCCGCCAACGGCTGAATCCCCTCCCTTCCCAAACTACCCCCCAACCGACCTCCCGCGTGGAAAAGTCCAGCGATTAATCAAAGGGACCGCCGCTCCTCTTAAAGCGGAGACGTCCTGCCACCTGAATAACAAGTGTGCAACCTGAAATCGCTGGGTGCTTCCCCCCACCCTCGCCCGGGAAGGGCCAGCGGCCCGGGGGCCAACGACGGAGGAGCCCCCGCGAGAGGCTTGGATAGAAACCCCGGGGCAATGTTCAGGGAAAAGGAAAGGGGGATGCGAGCTGGAAGACCCCAGACCCCCGTCCACCTCCCGTCACCCTGCTCTGACCCACTTCCACCCCCCACCCAACATCCGCACATCCTCCCCTGCCCCAGTCTGAAACCCCCACCCTGACCACCAACTCCTCTGCCCTCCTCCTTCTCCCTGCCCACCCGCCCCCACCTATCCCCGTGTGAGGGGGGAGAGGGACTGAAAGTGTGAGAGAGATGAAGAGAGAGACTGAGTAAGGGGGGAGAGAGACAGAGTGTGAGAGAGAAAGAGAGTAAGTGAGAGACTGTCAGTGAGATGGGGAGCGAGAGAGAGAGTGGGATTGTGTTAGTGTTTGGGCACACGCCTGTTACCGTGCACGTGTGTGTGCGTGTATATAAACACGTGTGTACACTAAGTGTGTGTGTGGGAGTATGCGTGTGAGATTGTAAGCATGTGCTCGAGAGTGTTAGCTATTGTTCACGATTGCATGTAATCAAATAAAAGAATAAGTGCACGTGTACAGGGGAGTGTGTTAGAGTGAGTGTGCACGAGTTGCTGTGTGTTGGTGACAGAGAGAGTGCATGTGTGTGCGAGGGAAAGAAAACCTGAGTGGGAGGTGGGAATCCGAGTGCGTGTTTGTGGGACCGTGTGTGTGTGTGTGTGTGTGACTCTGTGTGAGAGACTGTGTGTGAGTGTGTGTGTGTGTGTGAGACTGTGTGTGAGTGTGTGTGTGTGTGTGTGTGAGAGAGACTGTGTGAGAGACTGTGTGTGAGTGTGTGTGTGAGAGAGAGAGTGAGACTGTGTGTGAGTGAGACTGTGTGTGTGTATTAATGGGAATGGTGTGTGAGAGGGTTAAACCTCTCCGACAGGGAACAGACTGTCCTCTCTCTGTGTGTGAGAGTCGTGTGTGTTTCTATGTATGTATGTCTGTGTGTGTGTGTGTATTAATGGGAACAGTGTGTGATAGGGTTAAACCTCTCTGACAGGGTACAGACTGTCCTGTGTGTGTGAGAGTGCGTGGGTGTTTCTGTGTGTGTGTGTTTCTATATGTGTGTGTGAATGAACAAGTGGGAGAGATTTTTATGTGTGTGAGAGATACAACCATCGTGTCTGTATGTCTGCACACCATTCTATCCCATCTGATTAGACACTCCCTAATCCTCCATCCCCTGAACACGACCCCACCCCTCCATGCCTACACCTGGCAGTTTGAGAAGGGAGCACTGTGCGAGGGAGCAGTGAGGAGGGAGTGCTGCACTGAAGTAGGTGAGGTGAGGAGGGAGCAGTGGGCTGTGGGAGAGGTGGTGAGGAGGGAGACCTGCACTGTGGGATGAGCGGCAAGGAGGGGTGGGGAGTGTTCCCTTGTCTGCACTACCTATCTGACCCCTCTAGCTGTGGCACAGCTGTGGGATCGCTGGGCTCCTCCTATTCCAGCCTCCCTATCATCCCGGGATTCCCAGCTGGTAAACCCCTCCCTGGCCACCAGCACACCGTCTCCGGGGCCACGGTGATTGCCCCACCCCAACCTGGGCCACTCGGTGCTGACGAAGGGTCTGTGATCCCTCATCTCACTCTGGGGCCACGTCCAGAAGCTCCGGTCCGCAGGAGGTCATAGATCCAGCACTCGACCATCCAAGGGAGGTGGGGGGGTGGGGAGATGCGGCTCTATAGCTGTCGACCCCAGTACTGAGGCACGGTCCCCCTAACAGAAACCGGCCGAAGCAGGAGGAAAGGGTACTGTTGAAACATTGACCGATAAGGTCAGGACTATGATCACTGATGTACGTTGTTTTGTGGCAGCAGCGCAGTGCAAGATATAAAAATCACTGATTTACAGTAAGAAACATTAGATAAATACAAAGTGCTAAAGGAGAGTACGTAGAGAGGTAGGGTTCAAGGGGCGTGATCCGTTCAGAAATCAGATGGTAGAGGGGAAGAGGCTGTTCCTGAATCATTGAGTGTGTGCCTTGGGGCTCCTGTACCTCCTCCCTGGTGCTAGCAGTGAGAAGAGGGCATATCCCGGGTGGTGGGGGTTCTTAACGATGGATGCCACCTTCTTGAGTCTTCACAATTTGAGGATGCTGGGGAGGCTGGTGCCCGTGACGGAACTGGCTGAGTTTACAACTTTCTGCAGCTTTTTCCGATCCTGTGCAGTGGCCTCTCCGTACCAGACGGTGATGCAACCAGTTCGAATGCTCTCTGTGGTACATCTGCTAGAAATTTGATGGAGTCTTTGGTGACCTACCAAATCTCCTCAAACTCCCAATGAAATGTAGATTCATTCATTATTTGTGTAGGTTGACCGTGACAGTTCCTGGCAAATTGTTCAACATTTTGTCATTGCCTTCTACTAATGAAATATCAATTAATTAATACTTAATTAATGACATGAGGAATGACTGTCATTGTAATTGCATCGATATGTTGGAACCAGGAGAGATCCTCAGAGATGTTGACCCCCAGGAACTTGAAACAGCTCCCCCTTTTCACTGTTGATCTCCCGATGAGGACTGGTGTGTGTTCCCTCGACTTCCCCTTCCTGAAGTTCATAGCCACCTTCAAATCCAAGGCACATTTACTATCAAGGAATGTATAAGTTATGCACTTTGAGATTTGTCTTCTTACAGGCAGCCACAAAGCAAGGAACCCAAACGCAATTTAAAAAAAAGACCAAAACCCACCGTGCACTGACAGAGAGAGACAGAAAGAAATCACACATCATGCAATTTGTTAGTCTTACTGTCATTGAGGGCAAGATTGCTGTTGCAACACCACTCAACCAGCTGACCTATCTCACTCCTGTACGCCTCCTCGTTGCTGGAATTTAATATCAGTCACTTTATTTTTAGATAGACATCGATCGTTCATTCTCAGTGTCCAGACTGGTTCTAAGGGTTGCTTTGTGGGTACCGTGTACCAAAGTCCTATGCAAGTCGACGGGCTCCAAGTTGGCAGCTGAGGCACGGCGACATTCATGGGCTGCCCCCCAGCACACCCCTCGAACGGTTTGGTCGTTGACGTAAACCACACATTTCGTTGTACAGGTCGTGATTAAGTGAACCTGAGTCCCTGTGGTATGTCTGGCCAGGAGAGGACTTCACCCCATCCAGGCCCCCACACAGTCCCTCCAGGTGAGGCAACACTTCACTGATAAATCTACTGCGGTCGTCTGTTGTGTCCGAGGCCCCCGTTGTGGCCTCCTCCACACTGGAGATACCATCCGTTCATCCGCCAAAAGCAGAACTTCCCGGTAGCCCAACACTTTAATTCCCATTCCCGTTCCAACAAGTCGGTCCATGGTCTCCATGAGTCTACTCTCGGGATTGTGGAGCAACAACGGGGTAGCCCCCAACCTGATGGCATGAATTTTGACTTTTCCCTCCCAGTAAAAAAAATTCCCTCCTCCTCCCCTCTTCTTCTATTCCCTACTCTGGCTCTTGCTCTTCCCACCTACCTATCACCTCCCCCTGGGTCCCCTCCGCCTCCTCTTTCTCCTAAGATCTACTCTCCTCTCCTATCGGATTCCTTCCTTACCCACCTGGCCTCACCTATCACCTTCCAGCTCGCCTCCTTCCCATCCCCCAATCTTTTAATTCTGGCCTCTTCCCCCTCGCTTTCCAGTCCTGAAGAAGGATCTCAGCCTGAAACGTCGACTGTTTATTCCCCTCCACAGATGCTGCCTGACCTGCTGAGTTCCTCCAGTATCTTGCGATGGATTTCCAGCGTCTTCAGAATTTCTCGCGTTGAGGACTTCATCTGCTATAGCAGACTACAAAAACAGAGTCGTCAGCATTGTTTGCACCAGCATATCCCTCCCTGATCAGATTAACGCCTTCTATTCATGCTTGGAACAGAAGGAGATTGGGTTATGTCACTGTCCACCCTGACAGTCTCCAGTACACAGGAAGTTACAGTCACTATCATGGACTAAGGTCAATCCCCAGAGGAAGAACCTGTGCAAAGCCTTGGGTCAGGATGGTTTTCCTGGACATGTATTCACAGAACTGTGCAGACGTCTTAAGTGTACACGTATACACACACACACACACACATCTATCTATATACGAGGGGTGATTGATAAGTCCGTGGCCCAAGATAAAAGGAGTCAATTTTAGAAAACCTAGTACATTTATTTTTCAACATAGTCCCCTCCTACATGAACACACTTAGTCCAGTGGTCGTGGAGCATACGGATCCCTTCTTTGTAGAAGTGGTCCACAGCAGGGGTGATTGATGAGTTTGTGGCCTAAGGCAGAAGGAGATGAGTTATACAGCTCTCGTTACATGCACGTGCTGTTCAACTCTTTGAGTGAAAATGCAGAAAGTTTGAAGTTAATAACTCATCTCCTTCTACCTTAGTCCACAAACTTATAAATCACCCCTGCTGTGGACCACTTTCTGGAGGTCCAAGATGCCGACTTCTACAAAGAAGGGATCCGTATGCTCCACGACTGCTGGACTAAGTGTGTAAATGTAGGAAAAATAAATATGCTAGGTTTTCTAAAATTGACTCCTTCTACCGTAGGCCACGTACTTATCAATCACCCCTCGTGTATAGCTAGGGAGCTTAAGACTTTTGCACAGAACTGTAGTAATTTTATGAATTGCACTGTACTGCCTGATTCTGATACGGGTCTCCATTGTGGACTGAGAGTGGGAAGGAGGCAGGGAGGGAGAGGGGAATCATGGCTGGGAGAGGGGAGGGAGTGGGAAGCACTAGAGAGACATCTTCTAATGATCAATAAACCAATAGTTTGGAACTAAATGACCTTGCCTGGTGTCTCAGGGCTGGGTGAGTCTGCACCCACATCACCCGCCCCTGACACTCCTTCCCCGCCACCTGTCCCACACCCCTCCCGTGGCACTCCACCCTCACCACTCCCAACACCCTTTGCTCCCGCCAGATTTACGAATTCGCTCTCCGCTCCACGTAGACAAATACAGTCCCGTGTAAAGGTCGTGGGGGCTGCAAGGTAGCATGGTGGTTGGCGAGTGGAGAGCTTTACAGTGCGGGTTTAATTCCCACCGCTGTCTGTAAGGAGCTTGTATGTTCTCCCCGTGACCGCGTGGGTTTCCTCCGGGTGCTCCCGTTTCCTCCCACAGACGGACCGGTTGGTAGGTTAATTGGTCTTTGTAAACTGTCCCGTGATTAGAATCGGATTAAACTGGGGGTTTGTTGGGTAGTGCGGCTGGAAGTCCTGGAAGGGTCGACTGCACCTGTAACTCAAAAAATCAATCAATGGCTCAGACTTTTGTACACTAACGCCGATCCCATTCAGATCAGCTGGCAGGGGCCCCTTGTAGATATTTTTAACCTCTGCTCGCTTCTGGCTGTGGTTCCCAACTGCCTTAAAAAGGCAACTCTCATCTCGGAACCAAAGAGAGACAAGACAATGTAGCATAACGACTACCGCCCAGCGGCTCTGACATCCAGCATCATCGCGAGGTTGGTCGCGGCATTCACGTCTCTAGCCTCCCAGACCACCTTGGCCCTCTGCAGCTTGCCTACCACCAAATCAGGTCGACAATGGACACCATCTCCTGGTCCCTACACTCGTCTCTGGAGAACCGAGACAGTTCACCTACATCAGACCACTGTTCATCTCTGAAAGACCTGGACAACAAGTTCACCTACATCAGACCACTGTTGATTGATCACAGTTGTATCTTTGGTACTCTTATCCCAAACAAACCCACCCACCAAACTGAGGACCCTAGGAGTCTCAATGCCACCCCCACCCGGCCACTGGTTCCTTGGTTTCCTGACCAACAGACCGCAGTCAGTACAAATAGGCAGCAGCAGCTCCAGCAGGATTATTCTGAACACTGGCGCTCCACAAAGCTGTGTCTCTTTCCACTCCCTGTGCACCCATGGCTGTGTAATCAGAGTCTAATCTGACACCATTTACAGCAGGGGTTATGCCATGGATCCTTACGATCCTTAGGGGTCCAGATTGGGAACACCTCATCTGCAGGTTTGGAGATGAGACCACTGTAGTGGGCCGTGTCTCAAATTAAGAAAGACAGGAAGGAGATGGAGATCTCAGTGACGTGGTGTCCTGACAACAATCTGCCTGAATGTCTGCAAGACAAGAGATGGTCATTGACTAAAGTTCGGGAAGTGGGGCGGGTACACGCTCTCCTGTCTACATCAACGGCGTTGAGATCAACGAGTGAGAGAGCTTCAAGTTCCCAGGTGTGAACGTCATCAATTGAGCTGTCCTGGCCAGGACAGCTCACCAACACCTCTGAAGGCTGAGGAATTCAGCCTCTCACTAATTTCCACCGACACACCACAGAAAGCATCTGATCCGGATGCATCGCGGCTCGGTACAGCAACTGCTCCGCCCGGGACCGCAGGAAACCGCAGAGAGTTGTGGACACAGCTCAGCACATCACGGAAACCAGCCTCCCCTCCATGGACTCTGTCTGCACTTCCCACTACCTCAGTAAAGCAGCCAGTAAAATCAAAGACCCCCACCCATCCCAGACATTCTCTCTTCCTCCCTCTCCCATTGGGCTGAAGATACAAAAGTCTGAAAGCCCGTCCCACCAGGCTCGAGGATGGCTTCTGCCTGACAGTGATCAGACTGTTGAACGGTTCTCTGGTCCGATAAGATGGACGCTCGACCTCACACCTTGTTGGCTGCCTGCAGAGCACCGTCTCTGTCGCTGTAGCACTTTATGCTGCTTTCTGTCCTCATTCCCCCTCGATGCACTGTGTAACCATCTGATCTGCATGCACAGTATCTGCGACAACAATAAGCCGGGAGATTCTGCGGATGCTGGAAATCCAGAGCAACACACAAAATGCAGGAGGAACTCAGCAGGTCAGGCAGCATCTGTGGAAATGAATAAACCGTCGACGTTTCAGCTGAGACTCTTCCCCAGGACAGGAGGACAAGCTGGAGGGTGAAGGGTGAAGGGTGAAGGGTGAAGCCAGGCGGTAGGGGGGAGGGGTGACGTAAGAAACTGTGAGCTTATAGGTGGAAAAGGCTGGAGAAGAAGGAATCTGACAGGAGAGGAGAGTGGGCCCTGGGGGAAAGGGAAGGAGGAGGCGATAGGCAGTTAGAAGAAATCAGAGTGGGGAATTGAAAAGGAGGGAAAGAGAGGAAATTTACCAGAAGCTGGAGAAATCGATGTTCCTGCCATCAGGTTGGCGGCTACCCAGACGGAATGTAGGGCGTTGTTCCTCCACCCTGAGGTGGCCTCACGAGGAGGTCACAGACCGACACGTCAGAACGGGAAGCTGGACTGGAATTTAAATGGTTAACCACTGGGAAATTCTGATTTTTACCGATGGAATGGTGGGTGCTTGACGAAATTATATAAAACAGGTCCGATTCTTACCCCAAACACAGCCCCTCCCACAGCAGAGCGTGATAACTGATACCCAGCACTGAATGACAGGAGTGAGACGGGCAAAGGTGTAGGTAGGGAGGGAGGGGATCACAGAGACGGGGAGGGAGGGGTTACAGAGAGATGGGGAGGAGGGGGATCACAGAGATGGGGAGAGAGGGGATCACAGAGATGGGGAGGGAGGGGTTACAGAGAGACGGGGAGGGAGGGGTCACAGATGGGGCAGGGTGCAGGGGAGGGAAGTGGATCACAGAAACGGGGAAAGGTGTAGGGGGTGGAAGGGGAGCACAGAGATGGGGAGGGATGTGGGGGAGGGAGGGGGTTGGGGAGGGTGGGGGTTGGGAAGGGTTGTAGGGAGGGGAGGGAGGGGTGTGGGGGATGGAGGGGGTTGGGGTGTAGGGGAGGGAAGGGGTCTGAGATGGAGAGGGGTGTAGGGAGGGGATGGTGGGGAGGGAGGGGGTGTTGTGTGGGGGAAGGTGGGGGTTGGGGAGGGAGGGTTCTCTGAGATGGGGAGGGGTGTCTCTGAGATGCGGAGGGGTGTGAGGGAGGGATGTGGGGGAGAGAGGGGGTTGGGGAGGGGTGTAGGGAAGGGATGGAGGGGTATAGGGGAGGGAGGGTGTCTCTGAGATGGGGAGGGATGTAGGGAGGGGATGGAGGGGGTGGGGAGGGAGGGGGAGGGGTGTGGGGGAGGGTGGGGGTTGGGGAGGGAGGGTTCTCTGAGATGGGGAGGGGTGTAGGGGAGGGTTATGGGGAGGGGATGGAGGGGTATAGGGGAGGGAGGGTGTCTCTGAGACGGGGAGGGGTGTGGGGGAGGAGAGGGAGGAGTCTCTGAGGCGGGGAGGGGTATGGGGGAGGGGAGGGAGGGTTCTCTGAGATGGGGAGGGATGTAGGGAGGGGATGGAGGGGGTAGGGAGGGAGGGGGAGAGGTGTGGGGGAGGGTGGGGGTTGGGGAGGGAGGGTTCTCTGAAATGGGGAGGGGTATGGGGAGGGGAGGGAGGGGTGTAGGGAAGGGAGGGTGTCTCTGAGACGGGGAGGGGTGTGGGGGAGGCGGGAGGGGTATGGGGGAGGGGTTGGGGAGGGGTGTGGGGGAGGGGAGGGGGGTCTCTGAGGCGGGGAGGGGTGTGGGGGAGGGGTTGGGGAGGGGTATGGGGAGGGGAGGGTGGGGTCTCTGAGGCGGGGAGGGGTATGGGGGAGGGGGTTGGGGTGGGGTATGGGGGAGGGGTTGGGTGGGGTGTGGGGTAGGGGGTTGGGAGGGGTGTGGGGTAGGGGGTTGGGAAGGTGTGTAGGGGAGAGAGGAGACCATGGAGGTTGGATAGGGTTATTGGGAGGCTGGGTCGAGTATGTGAGGGCCGGACCTGCCCTCACCTGCTTTCTCTGCCGTTCCCTGCGAGTGGAAGGCGACTGCCGGCCGGCGCGGTAAATCACTGCTGTGTGCGAGGTGTCAGCGGACGACTGGTGTCTGCACTGAAGAGCCTTATAACTGTCATCTTGAGGAACAGACGAGCTCGCCGAGGCAGACAGAATAATTTATGCCTCTGCTCAGAGAGAAATTTCATTATCAAACGCTGCGTTTCAGATTTATCTGCCTTTGATGTGTTGCAGGCGGCAAATCCCCACAGGATCGGAACAGCTCGCAGCTCCGGGTGCACACCAGGGCATCACACACCATCCCCACGGTGTGCTCCCTCCTCCCTCACATCGTCCCTCCTCCCTCCTCAACGTTCGTCCTCCGTCCTCCCTCCTCACTCACATCGTCCCTCCTCCCTCCTCAACGTCCCTCCTCCCTCCTCATCGTCCCTCCTCTCTCCTCATCGTCCCTCCTCCCTCCTCAACGTTCGTCCTCCGTCCTCCCTCCTCACTCACATCGTCCCTCCTACAACGCAGCAGTCCCTCCTCATCGTCCCTCCTCCCTCCACATCTTCTCTCCTACTGCGCAGCACTCCCTCCTTCCTCCTCATCGTCCCTCCTCATTGTTCCTCCTCCCTCCTCATCGACCCTCCTACAGTGCAGAGATCCCTCCTCATCGTCCCTCCTCCCTCCTCATCATCCCTCCTACAGCGCAGCACTCCCTCCTCACTGCCCCTCCCACAGCATGGAGATCCCTCATCATCATCCCTCCACAGCGTGTGCTCCCTCCTCACTGCCCCTCCCACAGTGTGGTGCTCCCTCACTGCCCCTCCCACAGTGTGGTGCTCCCTCACTGCCCCTCCCGCAGTGTGGGGCTGTGACTTCTGCCTGTGTTCTACACTGCCAGGTTGAGGAGAGAGATGCACAGGTCTACCCTCCCACTGTGTGAAGTAGCCACCCACTTCAACTCTGCTTCCCACTCCCATTCAGATATGTCCATACATGGCCTCCTCTACTGCCATGATGAGGCTAAACTCAGGTTGGAGGAGCAACACCTTATATACTGTCTAGGTAGTCTCCAGCCCCTTGGTATGAACATAGAATTCTCCAACTTCCAGTAATTCCCTCCCCCTCCCTTCCCCTATCCCTATGTCACTCTGCCCCCTCCCCCAGCTGCCTACCACCTCCCGCATGGTTCCGCCTCCTTCTACTACCCATTGCTTTCCCCTATTCTTCCTTCATCTTTCCTGCCTATCAGCTCCCTGCCTCCCCTCCCGCACCCCTTTATCTTTCCCCTTACTGGTTTTTCACCTGGAACCTACCAGCCTTCTCCTTCCCACCCTCCCCCCACCTTCTTTATAGGGCCTCTACCCCTTCCCCCTTCAGTCCTGACGAAGGGTCTCGGCCCGAAACATTGACTGATCGTCTCCACAGACGCTGCCCAACCTGCTGAGTTCCTCCAGCATGTTGTGAGTGTTGCTTTGACCCCAGCATCTGCAGAGTATTTTGTGTGAAGACACAGCTAGTCTCTCACAGCCACCCTGAGCCCAGAATCCAGGCTCTCACTCACTCCCCATGCGGGTGCAGAGGTCAGGGTTGTGGGTGCCTGTGCTGCCAATTACAGCCGAATAGCCGGCAGGTGTTAATCTAGGGATGTTCAACACGCTAGCCTACCGGCGAGGGCAACTCTTTACGGTGCAACGCAGGTTCTGTTCCCGTTGCTGCCTGTCAGGAACTGGCAGGTGGGTCTCTTCCGAGGGTTGAGGGTTCCGGCTTCCTGCCACGTCCCAGCGAGGGTCGGGGGTAGTGAGCTGTGGCCGTGCTGGCATGCTGACTCTCGCGGGCTGCCCCCCCACAACCTCGGACTGTGTCGGCCGTTGACAAAAGCAACACGTTCTACTGTACCTGGCAATGTTCGAGCAACAGCTTCCTCTCCCCCGCTGTCAGATTTCTGAACACCCCCTCAATGCTTTGCTCTTTCTACACGGATTTATGTTTTTAATATGTTTCTTATCATGATCTTTGAACGCCTTGCACTGTCCTGTTGCTGCAAAATAGGTTTCACAACGGATGTGGGACGGATTCTGTTGGGCACTCTGTGAGAAGAGAAGTTCGTCTATTTTGATGATAGTTGGGAAAACAAGCAGAAAGTTGCAAACTCTGTCAGCTCCTCGCGGGCATTGGCCTCCCCAGCATCCTCATGGAGCAATGCCTCAAAAGGCCGTTCTGAATGAATATCGATTATGTGTTAACTAGAGGCCGTGCACAATCCGGGTTTGATGGAGACAGACGTGAGAAGCGCAGAGGAACATCTGGAGTAACTTCTGAAATGTCTGCCTGGCTGCCGCTGCTACCGTGCGATCGAGAATCTCCGGAGACGAAGGCCCCAAATCCTCGGCTTTGCGTATTGCCTGTTGCCGTGGCCGGGGTCGAAACGCTTGGCAGAGATGGTGCTCGGTGCTCGGTGTCGAATAGGTGGTCGGAGGCTCGGAGTTTTCGGACGGACTTGGAGTTGGACTGTGGTTGGATGCTTCCAGTATGCTGCATCAGCAAGTTGGCAGTGCTGGAGGTTCACCATCTGCGTGAGATGATGGGACTTCCGAGAGACTTTGAGACTTCTACCGCGCCCATGGTCTGCTCTCTATCAAATTACGGTATTGCTTTGTACTGTTGTAACTATATGTTATAATTATGTGGTTTTTGTTAGTTTTTAAGTCTGTATGTCATGTGTTTTTGTGATATCATTCTGGAAAAATATTGTATCATTTCCTAATGCATGCATTACTAAAGGACAATAAAAGAGGACTGAGTGTCCTCATAATCATCATTAAGGACCCCCATGACCCGGGACATGCTCTCTTCTCATTGTTACCATCAGGGAGGAGGTACAGGAGCCTGAAGGCACACACTCAACGATTCAGGAACAGCTTCTTCCCCTCCGCCGTCAGATTTCTGAATAAACATTACCTCACTACTTTTTGAACTTTTTTCCCCCTCTTTTTGCACTACGTATTTAATTTAATTGGGTGGCAGGGTGGAGCTATGTCTCTACCAAAGGAGGAGTGAGGTGCTCCTTCCCTCCGCTAGCCTGCAGGTCACCCTGGGGCAAGGTGTAGCACCTGCTTAGCCCCCCCCCCCCGATCAGGGTCACGTGAAGCTGTGGGGATGGGTGGTAGACGGTCGTATGAGCAACCGGTGCAGATCACATGTCCTGGTTATGTGACCACTGACACCGGGCAGACAATCTCTGATGAGTATTGATAATGGCTGGGGTCACCTGTCTTGTAAAGACACTGCCCAGAAGAAGGCAATGGCAAACCACTTCTGTAGAAAAATTTGCCCAGAACAATCATGGTCAAGACCATGATCGCCCACGTCATAACGATGCTGACGGTTTAATTTAACTTCACATATACATTATTGCAATGCAGTTTTTATTATGGATTGCAATGCACTATTGCTGCATTATAACAGATTTCATGACATATGCCAGTGATTCTGATGCTGTTGTTGGTGAACTCGAAGATCTGAATGCCCTCAAATGACAGGCTCAGGCACTGCGCAGATGAGGGCGGATCTGAGGTTAATTCTGATGTCGTCTGAGCGGAAGGGTTAGTAAGTGTTAGTGCTGAAGCGGGGGAGACTTAGGGATGCTCTTGGATACTTTACCGGGGTTGGTGGTTACAGGGCAGACGCCTGAAACAGAGAGTCCTGGTCCATGCAACCATAAGATATCAAATCTGCTCCACCATTTTATCATGGCTGATCCATTTCCCTCTCAACTCCACTCGCCTGCCTTCTTCCCATAAACTTTCACACCCTGACTACTCAAGAACCAATCAGCCCCCACCTTAAAAGCGCCCAGTGACTTGGCCTCCACAGCCTTCTGTGGCACCAGATTCCCCAGCCTCTGGCTAAAGAAATTCCTCCTCATCTCTGTTCTAAATGGACGTCCCTCTAGTTTGAGGCTGTGTCCTCTGGTCCCAGACTGCCCCACCATCCTCCCCACATCCAGTCTGTCCAGGTCTTTCAACATTTCAATGAGATTCCCCCTCATCCTCCTAAATTCCAGCCAATACAGACCCAAAGCCTGCAATTGCTCCTCATACACTAACCCTTTCATTGCCGGAATCATTCTCCTACGCCTCCTCTGAACACTCACCAATATCAGCACATCCTTCCTCAAGTCCTGTTGACTCATTATAGGAAGGATGTGGAAGCTTTAGAGAGGGCGCAGAGGAGATTTACCAGGGTGCTGCCTGGATTAGAGAGTGGGACTTATGAGGAAAGGTTGAATGAGTTAGAGCTTCTCTCTTTGGAACGAAGGAAGATGAGACGTAACTTGATGGAGGTGCACAAGATGATAAGAGGTGTAGATCGAGCGGACAGTCAGAGACATTTTCCCAGGGCAGCAATGGCTAACACAAGGGGGCATCATCTTAAGGAGACTGGAGGAAAGTATAGGGGGGATGTCAGAAGTAGATTTTTTTTACACAGGGAGTAGTGGGTGCATGGAACAACCTGCCAGGGAGAGGCAGGAACATTAGGAACACGTAAGAACCTCTTAGACAGAGAAACGGAGAGCTCTGCAGCAGGGGAGGGTTAGATTGATCTTAGAAAAGGTTAAAAGGTCAACACAGCATTGTGAGCCGAAGGGTCTGTACTGTGCTGTAATGTTCTCTGTTCTGGGAAACGTCTTCACCCAGGGGGTGGTCTGTGTATAGAATGAGCTGCTAGAGAAGGTGGTTGACGCAGGACCATGAACACTTGGGCAAGGACACGGAGGATGAAGGTTTAACCAGGGGTTCCCAACATCTGTTAAGTCTTGGGCCGATGGCATTAAGCAAGGGGTCCGTAGACCCCTGGTTTAGAGGGGAAGGGGTCAAACACGTGGAAAGGGGACTGGCTTGCGCAATGCACACAGAATGCTGGGTGAACGCAGCAGGACAGGCAGCAGCTACAGAGGGGAATAAACAGTCGACGTTTCGGGCTGAGACCCTTCATCACGCCTGGGAAGGAAAGGGCAATGGAGCCAGAATGAGAACAAGCAGGGATGATGCCCGGAGGTTAGAGGTGGAAGAGGGAATTAGACAGGAGAGGAGAGTGACCATGGGAGAAAGGGAAGGACGAGAGACGCCTGAGGGAGGTGACGGGAGAAGAGAGAGAGGAGCATGAATGGAGAATGCAATAAGAGAGAGGGGGGAGGGGGCCATATTGGCAGCAAGCACTGGTTGGCAAGAAGGGCCTGCTTCCGTCCCGTGTGACCTTTAAGTCTGAGCAGAGAGGGTAGACAGATGTGTCGTGAAGCTGGGACTGGGGGAGGACGGCCTCAGAGGTTACAGACACACAGGCAGGGTTGTGCCCCCAGGGTCAGCTGCCCCATTAATAGCCATCTGTCAGGAGAGAGCAGCCTCCCCTCCTGAGGATAGAACAGCCGTCAGAGGAGCAGTAGCGTTTCAGTCTGGTCCTGTGTGTGTGTGTCCCCCAACCCTCACACCTTCCGATCTCCTGCACTGTCCAGCGGTAAACCCTCTTCCCATCACCCTCTGTCACTGACTGTATCCCCACTGATGTTAATCCAACTCCCTCACACCGTCCCTCAGTGACCCCTCTCCCCGTGTCCTGTGTCACTGACTGTATTCCCACTGACGTTAATCCAGCTCCCTCACACCGTCCCCCAGTGACCCCTCTCCCCCATCACCCTCTGTCACTGACTGTATCCCCACTGATGTTAATCCAACTCCCTCACACCGTCCCTCAGTGACCCCTCTCCCCGTGTCCTGTGTCACTCACTGTATCCCCACTGATGTTAATCCAACTCCCTCACACCGTCCCTCAGTGACCCCTCTCCCCATGTCCTGTGTCATTGACTGTATTCCCACTGACGTTAATCCAGCTCCCTCACACTGTCCCCCAGTGACCCCTCTCCCCCATCACCCTCTGTCACTGACTGTATCCCCACTGATGTTAATCCAACTCCCTCACACCGTCCCTCAGTGACCCCTCTCTCCCAGAGCCCTGTCACTGACTGTATCCCCACTGACGTTAATTCAGCTCCCTCACACTGTCCCTGAGTGACCCCTCTCCCCGTGTCCTGTGTCACTGACTGTATTCCATAGAAACCATAGAAACTACAGCACAGATACAGGCCTTTTGGCCCTTCTTGGCTGTGCCGAACCATTTTCTGCCTAGTCCCACTGACCTGCACACGGACCATATCCCTCCATACACCTCCCATCCATGTATCTGTCCAATTTATTCTTAAATGTTAAAAAAGAACCCGCATTTACCAACTCATTTTGGCAGCTCATTCCATACTCCCACCACTCTTTGTGTGAAGAAGCCCCCACTAATGTTCCCTTTAAACTTTTCCCCCCTCACCCTTAACCCATGTCCTCTGATTTTTTTCTCCCCTTGCCTCAGTGGAAAAAGCCTGCTTGCATTCACTCTATCTATACCCATCATAATTTTATATACCTCTATCAAATCTCCCCTCATTCTTCTACGCTCCAGGGAATAAAGTCCTAACCTATTCAACCTTTCTCTGTAACTGAGTTCTCAAGTCCTGGCAACATCCTTGTAAACCTTCTCTGCACTCTTTCAACCTTATTTATATCCTTCCTGTAATTTGGTGACCAAAAACTGAACTGATACTTTAAGCTTTATCTTCTGATGGTTGCTGTTCTATATTATCAGCATTCAGTAATAGTCAATCACTTTATAACAAAAAAATACTGAACATCAGCTCACTGACGTTAATCCAGCTCCCTCACACCGTCCCTCAGTGACCCCTCTCCCCCAGCGCCTTGTCACTGACTGTATCCCCACTGACGTTAATCCAGCTCCCTCACACCGTCCCTCAGTGACCCCTCTCCCTCAGCGCCCTGTCACTGACTGTATCCCCACTGACACTAATCAAGCTCCCTCACACTTTCCCTCAGTGACCGCCCTCCATCTAATTTTGAGTTGAACCATGCAAATGCCAAACTAAGTGAATCCCCTCTCCTCCACATTGTCTATATCCCTCCATACCCTATGAACTGTGTATATCCCTCCTCACAGACTCACTACACATTGCATCTGCTCATAAACCAACTGCCCGATCACTCTGCTTCCCATCCTTCTGCCAAATTAGACTAGAAGACATAGAAGCAGAATTAGGCCATTTGGCCCATCGAGTCTGCTCCACCATTCAATCATGGCTGATCCCTTTTCCCCCTCCTCAACCCCACTCCCCAGCATTTTCCTGTAACTGATGCCATGCTCAATCAAGAAGTGATCAATCTCTGCCTTAAATACACGCAATGACCTGGCTTCCACAGCTGCATGTGGTAATAAATTTCACAAATTCACCACCCCTTGGCTAAAGAAATTTCTCTGCATCTCTGTGTTAAATGGACGCCCCCTATCCTGAGGCTGTGCCCTCTTGTCCTAGACTCCCCCACCATGGGAAACATCCTTTCCACATCTACTCTGTCTAGGCCTTTCAACTTTTGAAAGGTTTCAATGAGATCTCCCCCCTCATCCTTCTAAATTCCAGTGAGTACAGACCCAGAGTCATCAAATGTTCCTTGTATGATAACACTTCGGTTCTGGGAATCATCCCTGTGAACCTCCTCTGGACCCTCTCCAACGCCAGCACATCTTTACTAAGATGAGGGACACAAAACTGTTCACAATACTCAAGGTGAGGCCTCACCAGAGCCTTACAAAGCCTCAGCATCACATCCCTGCTCCTGTATTCCAGACCTCTTGAAATGAATGCTAACATGGCATTTGCCTTCCTCACCACCGACTCAACCTGCAAGTTAACATCAGGGTGTTGTGCACAAGGACTCCCAAGTCCCTCTGCATCTCAGACTTCTGGACCCCATTTAGAGAATAGTCTGCACATTTATTTCTACTACCAAAGTGCATGACCATGCATTTTCCAACATTGTATTTCATTTGCCACTCCCTTGCCCATTCTCCTAATCTGTCTAAGTCCTTCTGTAGTCTACCTGTTTCCTCAACACTACCTGCCCCTCATATCATCTGCAAACTTGGCAACAATTTTGGCAACTATTCCATCATCTAAATCATTTATATACAGCATAAAAAGAAAAGGTCCCAACACCAACCCCTGTGGAACACCACTAGTCACTGGCAGCCAACCAGACAAGGATCCTTTTATTCCCACTCGCTGCATCCTAACAATCAGCCAATGCTCTAACCATGCCAGCAACTTTCCTGTAATGCCATGGGCTCTTATCTTGTTAAGCAGCTTCATGTGTGGCACCTAGTCAAAGGTCTTTTGAAAGGCCAAATATACATCATTTGCTGAATCCCCTTTATCTAATCTACTTGTAATCTCCTCGAAGAATTCCAACAGGTTTGTCAGGCAGGATTGTTCCTTCAGAAAGCCATGCCAACTTTGTCTTATCTTGTCCTGTGTTGTCAAGTACTCCATCATCTCATCCTTAACAATTGACTCCAACATCTTCCCACCTTCTAAGGTCAGGCTAACCAGTCTATAATTTCTTTCTGCTGCCTTCCTCCTTTCTTGAAGAGTGGAGTGACATTTGCAATTTTCCAGTCCTCTGACACCACGCCAGAGTCCGATAATTTGCATAAACATTGGTTTAAGCTCTCTCCAACAGCCCCAGCAAATCTGTCCGTGAGGATATTGGTCCCCCTCAAGTTCAGGTGCAGCCTGCCCTTTTTGTAGAGGTTGTACCTTCCCCAGAAGAGATCCCAGTGATTCAGAAATCTAAAACCTTGTCCCCTGCACCAGTTCCTCAGCCACACATTTATCTACCAAATCACCCTATTCTTACCCTGACTGGCATGTAGAGATCACTACCCTGGAGGTCCTGCTTTTAAGTTTCTACCTATATTCTCCCTTCAGCATCTCCTTTCTTTTCCTGCCGACGTCATTGGTGCCAATATGTGCCACGACTTCTGACTGTTCACTCTCCCCCTTTACAACGCTGTAGACCTGATCGGAGATGTCCCTGATCCTGGCACCTGGTAGACAACGTACCATCTGGGTGTCTCTTTCGTGTCCATAGAACCTCTCATCTGCTCCTCTAACTGTAGAATGCCCTGTCACTACTGCAGTTCTCCTCTGTCCTACTTCCCTTCTGAGCCACAGCATCAGGCTCAGTGCCGGAGACCTGACACCCCCAGCTTCACCTGGTAGGGCTTCCCCACCAACAGTACCCAAAGCAGTGTGCTTCTTACTGAGGGGAACGGCTACAGAGGCACTCTGCACTGTCTGCCTATTCTCTTTCTCTCTCCTGACCGTCGTCCAGCAACCCAGGGGTCATCCGTTGTGGCTGTCCCTCGAGGTCGAGGATGATGGTCTTCATTCTGAAGAAGTGGCCCACAGAGCGAAGTCGCCTGTGTGTGTATTTGTTTAACGTGTACTTGATGTTGCACTCCAAGAAGCACATGATACTTCACAAATCAACCAACTGATTCCAATGGCATGGAAACCACGACGATTGGAGCTGATGGATTTGTTGCAGCCTTCATCCGTCTTCACAGCCGTTGAGTTCAAAGTAACTTCGTCCGCCTATTCCACCATTGAGGTCTTGGTTGGATTGTTCTTTGTCAGGGACCTCACCCTCGACCTTACCGCCATGGGTGACCCTACCAGGAGCATAGCTCCAGACGGCATTGCTCTCGGGATCTCAGGACCACACGAGCTTCTCCACCGCAACAAGGTGACAATCCACGGAGAGGAACCCAGGAACCCACCTCCCTGTAACTCCTGTCTATCAGTTCCTCATTCTCCGGATGAGCCGAGGGTCACCCAGCTGCAGCTGCAGTTCCCTAGCACGGTCTCTGAGGAGATGCAGCTTGATGTCTTTCATGCATATGTAGCTATCAGGGAGACTGGAGGCCTCTCCGAGCTCCCACATCTGACATGACCTGGAATCCATTCAAAATTGTGCTTTTGGAAAGGTAGTGGCCTACTTGGGGGTTCTGACCAAGGCCGGCCATGCTGTCATATTGAGATTTTTGAGGAGGTAGAAGGCAGTGGACGTTACCGATGTGGACTTCAGTGAGGTAGTTGACACGGTCCCACATGGTAGATTGATTCAGAAGATAATCGTGGCTGAATTTGGATTTGAGGCTGGTTTACCGAGGGAAGATAGGAAAACTGTAAGACATACAAACAGAATTAGGCCAATCAGCCTACTAAGTCTCTTCCAGGAGGACGACAACCTTGTCATGATTTGGAGGCTCCTGTGCCTCAGCAACTCAGAGAGCTATGTTGGCTGCAGTCAGGGCTCTTGGTAGGGTCACCCATGCCAAAGAGGTCAAAGGGTAGAAACCAGACTGAGCGTGGTCCACTAGTTGAGTTTGGAGCTAACAAAACAAAATTGTTATGGAAACAGCAATGAAGAATCCTTCTACATCTGAGTGTGACAGTATTCCTGAGTGTCCACCTGGGACTTGCATAACTGACAGGAGTGAAAGCCGAGAGGAAGTCACTGGCACGCTGTAGGAAGTCCTAAACACCACCAGAGATGGAGGATCTCCAGTGCTGCCCTAAACACCAGCAGTTAATGGCGTGGCAGAGAAAAGAAAACTGCCTATCACGTCCACTCTGCCATTCCATCACGGCTGATTTATTTTCCTTCTTAACCCAATTCTCCTGCCTCCTCCCCATAACCTTTCACACCCTCACTAATGACGAGCCCTTCCACTTTCAATAGGAGACCATAAGACAGAGAGTAGGGGCTGGAGAAAGGCTGTTGTTCTGGCTGGAGAGCCAGAACCTGTCCTGTTCCTTGGGGATCAGTGCTGGGACCTCTGTTGTACGGGACACGTATCAATGATTGGGATGAAAATGTGGGTGGGTGGATTCGCTGACCAGAAGATGGAACCAAGATTGGAGGAGGTGACAAAGAATACAGTGGAAGGTAGATCAGTTACAGACATGGGCAGAGAAGTGGCAGGTGCAGTCTAATCTAGGCGAGTGTGAGGTGCTGCACTTTGGGAGGGCAAATGTAAAAGCATTGAGGTACAGAGGGATATTGGGGTCCAGGTTCATCGCTTGTCTGTTATGCGCCATGCCATATGACGTAGGGGACCATGTGTTTCCATGACCATGATTGCTCCCGGCAGGGTGTCGACGACTGACAGAAGTTTTTAAAGTTATCAGACACAAACAGGGTGGACGGTCAAAATCTTCGCCCCAGGGTAGAAATGTCAAGCACTGGGAGCCATGCTGTTAACGTTAAGGGGGTGACGAGTGAGGAGCTGTGACAGAAAGGCAGGTGCCTAGAATGGGTTATCTTGGGGGGTAGGGGATTCAGGCAGTTTAGTGAGGTTTAGGGGGCTCGTAGATAGACACAGTCATATGAAGGGAATGGAGGGATACGGATGCAACACAGGTGAAGAACTTTTTGTAAAAATTGGCATGAAGTTAGACACATTGTGGGCCGAATGGCCTGTTCTGCGTAATACTGCTCTATGTGATCTCTGTGCTCACCAACTGACCAACTCAATAACACAAATGTGGCCTTACAGCCCTCCCCATCTCTGTGACCCCCTCCATCCCAACTTGTCTCTGTGACACCCTCCTTCCCCTACAACCCACTCGGTCTGTCGTTTACAGCCATAGCTTCAGCTTTCTGTTTCCAGAGCTTCAGAATTCCCTCACTACACCTCTTGGCACCAGGACCCACCCCCCAACATCCTGAACGAAGTCTGGGAATTCACTTGGATATGTTCATCTGATGGCACGCAGGAGCCTTCTTGGATAGTTGCAGACATTACGAGTTCCGCGAATCCCTGGCTGTATTTCATTAGGAGTTTTAGGAGATTTGGTTTGTCATCAAAGACACTCGCAGATTTCTACAGCTGTACAATGGAGAACATTCTGACCGGGTTGCATCACTGTCTGGTATGGAGACTCCAGTGCACAGGATCGGGAACAGGTGCAGACGGTTGTAGACTTAGCCAGCTCCCATCATGAGCACAACCCTCCCCACCACCTCTAAACGCGATGTCTCTGGAAAGTGACGTCCATCACTGAGGACCTTTACCATCCAGGACGTGCCCTCTTCTCATTACTAACATCAGACAGAGATGTCCAAGGGCCTGAAGACACACAATGATCCAGCAGCAGATTCTTTGGGTTTCTGAACAGTCCATGAACACCGGCTCATTATTCTTTTTTTGTGGTAATTTATAGTATGTTTGTGTTTGCACTGTACTGCTGCTGCAAAATGACAAATATAATGTCACGTGTCAGTGAGAATCAACTAGATTCTGAATGCCAGCATGTTTTAATCTTACCTCAACAATTGAGTGACTCGAGGTCACATGGCTGAGAAGTGACGAGGGCAGGACCACCCTAAATTCTCTCTGACAACCAACCTTGTCTTGTGCTGAACAATTGACGTGGATTCCCCCTTCAACAGGCCAGACTGTAATTATGTACAAATGACACCCTTGTCAGTTTCAGCTAACCAGCCGTTCCTGTTTGTGACCATTCTAATGTAAGGTCACTAACTCTCCCTCTCTCCATGGGTGCTGCCCGACCTGCATCATCTTTCATTTCATATTGTCTCCCAGATCCAATCTATCATAGGGCAATACTTCGATGCTTTATCAGAGTTCAGTTCTGTTCTGGAAGGAGTTTGTACGTTCTGCCCAGAACACACGGGTTTCCCCTGAGTGGTTCAGTTTCCTCCCACATTCCAAAGGTGTACAGGGTAGGGTTAGTAAGTTGTGTGCATGTGGGGCTGCCCAGGCACATCCCCCAGCTGTTTATCATTGATGCAAATGACTAATTTCACTCAAACACGAGGAAATCTGCAGATGCTGGAAATTCAAGCAACACACACAAAATGCTGGTGGAACACAGCAGGCCAGGCAGCATCTATAGGAAGAGGTACAGTTGATGTTTCGGGCCGAGATCCTTCGTCAGGACTAACTGAAAGAAGAGATAGTAAGAGATTTGAAAGTGGGAGGGGGAGGGGGAGATCCGAAATGATAGGAGAACACAGGAGGGGGAGGGATGGAGCCAAGAGCTGGACAGGTGATTGGCAAAAGGGATATGAGATGATCATGGGACAGGACGCCCAAGGAGAAGGAAAAGGGGGAGGGGAGCACCAGAGGAAGACGGAGAACAGGCAAGGAGTTATTGTGAGAGGGAAAGAAAGAAAGAAAGAAAGAAAGAAAGAAATAATAATAAATAAATAATAAATAGATAGATAGATAGATAGATAGATAGATAGATAGATAGATAGATAGATAGATAGATAGATAGATAGATAGATAGATAGATAGATAGATAGATAGATAGATAGATAGATAGATAGATAAATAAATAAATAAATAAGGGATGGGGTACCGGGGGAGGTGGGGCATTAACGGAAGTTAGAGAAATCAATGTTCATGCCATCAGGTTGGAGGCTACACAGATGGAATATAGGGTGTTGTTCCTCCAACCTGAGTGTGGCTTCATCTTTACAGTAGAGGAGGCTGTGGATAGACATGTCAGAATGGGAATGGGATGTGGAATTAAAATGTATGGCCACTGGGAGATCCTGCTTTCTCTGGCGGACAGAGCGTAGGTGTCTGCGTCAGATCTCACCAATATATAAAAGGCCACACTGGATGTAGTATATCACACCAGCCGACTCACAGGTGAAGTGTCGCCTCACCTGGAAGGACTGTCTGGGGCCCTGAATGGTGGTGAGGGAGGAAGTGTAAGGGCATGTGTAACACTTGTTCCACTTACAAGGATAAGTGCCAGGAGGGAGATCGGTGGGGAGGGATGGGGGGGGACGAATGGACAAGGGAGTCACGTAGGGAGCGATCCCTGCGGAAAGCAGAAAGTGGGGGGGAGGGAAAGATGTGCTTGGTGGTGAGCTCCCGTTGGAGGTGGCGGAAGTTATGGAGAATTATATGTTGAACCCGGAGGCTGGTGGGGTGGTAGGTGAGGACAAGGGGAACCCTATTCCTAGTGGGGTGGCGGGAGGATGGGGTGAGAGCAGATGTGCGTGAAATGGGAGAGATGCGTTTGAGAGCAGAGTTGATGGTGGAGAAAGGGAAGCCCCTTTCTTTAAAAAAGGAAGACATCTCCTTCATCCTGGAATGAAAAGCCTCATTCTGATGTGGCGGAGATGGAGGAGTTGAGAGAAGGGGATGGCATTTTTACAAGTATCAGGGTGGGAAGAGGAATAGTCCAGGTAGCTGTGAGAGTCCGTGGGCTTATAGTAGACATCAGTAGATAAGCTGTCTCCAGAGACAGAGACAGAGAGATCGAGGAAGGGGGCGGGGGGAGGTGTTGGAAATGGACCAGGCAAATTTGAGGGCAGGGTGGAAGTTGGGGGGTGTCCCTCCCCCTTCTCCAGCCTTGTATTCCTTTTATCAATCAACTTCCCAGCTCTTGGCTTCATCCCTCCCCCTCCTGTCTTCTCCTATCATTTAGGGTCTCCCCCACCCCCTCTCAAATCTCTTACTATCTCTTTTCTCTGTTAGTCCGGACGAAGGGTCTCAGCCTGAAACATCAACTGTACTTCTTCCTAGAGATGCTGCCTGGCCTGCTGCGTTCACCAGCATTTTGTGTGTGTTGACTAATTTCACTGTATGTTTTGATGTACATGTGACCTTTGCAGAATGGGGTCAGGCCCTTCAGCCCAACTCATCCATGCTGACCGAAGCCCTTACCTCATTGCTCTGTTCTCCCTCCTGGACTGCCTCCAACCAACTCCTAACTAAACGGTGATAACATTCATCGTCACCAGCGAGTCCTGGGTCAATACCAAGTCGCAAATGTCTGTGAGTTTGTGGGGAAGTCGAAGGTCTGATGCCTGTGAGTCCTCTGGAGGCCAGAGACAGGCGGCCCTGGAGCTGGAGGTCTGTGTATGTGTGTTGGCTTGTTTACTGCTGTTGCATTCTGTGTGGTTCTAACTCCAGCATGGACGGCCCCAAGCCCGGCTGCGAGAGGAAGAAGGGTTAGCATGTCGCTAGCAACCCCATCCCATAAAAACCCAGAGCTACAGGAAGGCCAATGGAAGCAAAACGCACAAAATGCTGGAGCAACTCAGCGGGTCAGGAAATGAATAACAGTCGACGTTTCGGGGCAAGGCCCGTCTTCAGGACTGGAAAGGAAGGGTGAAGAGGCCAGAATAAAAAGGCAGGAAGACTAGCTGGGTGACAGGTGAAGCCAGTTGGGTGGGAAAGGTAACGGGCTGCAGAGGATGCAACCTGATAGGAGAGGAGGGTGACCTCATCTCTGGGAAAGGAGGGCTCTTCACCTTGAAGACGAGTGGTGAAATTGGAAGCCCCAAGGCCGATCAACCCTCGACCCAGGAGTGAGGACTCTGGCCAGCTGCTGTCAGTGGCCTAAGCCTAGTTGGGGTGATGGATTTAAGAAGTGTTGCTCTACTGAATATTGTGGGCAGGCTATGTTGGCACTGGGATATGGCGACACTTGCACGTCCTGAGGTCATGTTGGTTGTTAACACACTGATGCATTTCTCTAGATGTTAAAACGTGCACGACCGGTAGTTTCTCCCCACCACCTTCTGGGGAGAAGACCCTGTCTCTCCTTGTAACTGAGACGCCCCATCCCGGGCGACCTCCTGGGCAATCTGCTCTGCACTGGCTCATCCTTCCCAAAGTGTGGAGAGTGAAAACCGTACACAGTACTCCAGCTGTGATACCAACCGGTGCGGAAGGCTAGCTTGCTTTCACCACTGATATCTCTGCCTGTTGCGGTCCGGTCTGGCTGTTCCGTGACTGCCAGGCGTGTGGTCTGCATTTGAGTCTCCGCACAGTGACACAGCCAAAGAGCGGAACACTTGAAGTCTTTGAACTCAGGGTCTCCCAGTACGCCGTACATGCAACATCGAGACATACAGTGACACGCACAACACACTGGAGGAACTGAGCAGGTCGGGCAGCATCCGTGGAAACGTTGACTATTTGTTTCCACAGATGCTGCCCGACCTGCTGAGTTCTTCCAGCATGTTGCTTTGACCCCAGCATCTGCACAGTATTTTGTGTTTATGAGACACACAGTGAAGTGTGTCATTTGCATCAACCATAAGACACACGAGTAGAATAAGGCCATTCAGCCCATCGAGTCTGCTCTATCATGGCCGATCCTGGATCGCACTCAACCCCATACACCTACCTTCTCATCACATCCTTTGATGCCCTGGCCGATCAGGAAACGATCAACTTAATATACGCACGGACTTGGACTCCACCAGTCTGAGGCAGAGCATTCCACAGATTCACCACTCTCTGGCTAAAAAAATTCCTCCTTGCCTCCGTTCTAAAAGGTCGCCCCTCGATTTTGAGGCTGTCTTCTAGTTCTGGATACCCCCACCATAGGAAATATCCTCTCCACATCCACCCTATCTAGTCCTTTCAACATTGAGTAGGTTTTAATGAGATTCCACCCCATCCTCCACATTCTCCTGTGGGAACGACCAACACAGTCCGAGGATGTGCCGGGGCAGCCCACAAGTGTCTCCACGGTTCTGGTGCCAACACCTCATGCCCACAACTCACTAATGTGGGAGGAAACCAGAGCACCCGGAGGAAATCTATACAGTCACGGGGAGAACGCTCAAACTAATTACAGACAGGGAATTAAACCCTGACTGGCGATCGCCGTAAAGTGTTACGCTAACTTCTGTTCCCTCGCGCCCATTCCATACCGATGAGGAGTTACAAATCACTCACGAGGTCCGTGTAACACCAGGGGCCGGGGGGGGGGGGCATTCATCTCCCGACTCTCTCAGCAGCCCTGAGTAACAGGTGGCTGAGTCGTCCCCGCCCCCTCGAGCCACTGCCGTCCATGTGGGGAGGGAGCATTGTGCTGTACGTCAGAGTCTGGACTCAGGGACAGGCCGGATTATCTGGCCCCCACCCGGGGCTGGGAACAAAAGGTTGCAGCCCCCTGACACACCCCTTCCTCTGGCTGGGTGGGTGAGTGGTCCCGGGACACAAAAGGCCAGTGTTACTGTCTCTGGAGAGGGGGTCTGGCTCTGCCTAGTATACACACACACACACACTCTCTCACAAACACACATAGACACACACACACACACACTCTCACAAACACACATAGACACACACACACACACTCTCACACACACACACAACTCTCACAGACACACACACTCTCACACACACACAGACACACACACACACTCTCACACACACACACTCTCACAAACACACATAGACACACACACACACACTCTCACAGACACACACACACACATAGACACACACACACACTCACACACAGACACACACACACACTCTCACACACACACACACTCTCACAAACACACACACACATACACACACACACACACACTCTCACAAACACACATAGACACACACACACACACACTCTCACACACACATAGACACACACACACACACTCTCACAAACACACATAGACACACACACACACACACACACTCTCACAAACACACATAGACACACACACACACACACTCTCACACACACACACTCTCACACACACATAGACACACACACACACACTCTCACAAACACACATAGACACACACACACACACACACTCTCACAAACACACATAGACACACACACACACACACACACACACACTCTCACACACACACACACACACACACACAAAGACTTGACCCACTGAACAACAAATCTGGCATTTATTTTATTCACCAAAGCTACGTACAGCGGCGAGCTCCCTGCCCCCACCCTCCAGCAGCCGAGACAAAGGCAGGCCTGTGGGGTGTTCCCTCTGGCAACCTGTTCTCACAGAGGAAGACCCACCCCCCGCCCCTCCACAGAGCGGCGCTCCCTCCTTCCTCACTGCCCCTCCCATAGCACACAACTCCTTCCCCACACCTCTCACAATGCAGAGTTCCCTCCTCACAGCCCCTCCCACAGTGTGGAGCCCCCTCCCCACCCTCCCACAGCCTGGAGCTTCCTCACCGCCCCTCCCACAGTGTGGAGCTCCCTCACCGCCTCCCACAGCCTGGAGCTCCCTCACCGCCCCTCCCACAGTGTGGAGCTCCCTTACCGGCCCTCCCACAGCACGAAGGACCATTACTGACCCACAAAGCGGAGCTCCCTCACTGGCCTTCCCACAGCACTGAACTCCCTCACCACCCCTCCCACAGTACTGTGCTCCCTCACTACCCCTCCCACAGTACTGTGCTCCCTCACCTCCCTTCCCACAGCCTGGAGCTCCCTCACCGCCCTCCCACAGCCTGGAGCTCTCTTACAGGCCCTCCCACAGCACGAAGGACCATTACTGGCCCACAAAGCGGAACTCCCTCACTACCCCTCCCACAGCGCAGAGCTCCCCATCGCCCCCTGACAGTGCAGCTTTCCCACAGTGTGCAGCTCTCCTGCCCCGGCACTGGGGAAGGGTTGTGCGCTGAGGGTGGGGCCCCTGCCAGAGCAGCACGCAGACACCCTCAGCGAGAGAGATGTGCGGGTTGGGGTGGGGTGGGGGGCTCACGCCCCAGCATGGACACTGTAGCCCGCCCAGTGATGGAGAGCAGCCCCACCCACACACTCACCCCCAGGTACACACTCACCCCCACGTACACACACACACACTCACCCCCAGGTACACACACGCACACACACGTGACTACCCAGATGCACAGGCTGACTGTCACACACACCAGGGGTGCAGACATGCCCCCATGTGCATACAAACACGCAAAGCGATGGCGTGGAGGAACGAAAGGGGTGGTGGAGTGAGGGTCGGAGAAAACGGATGGGGCTGAGTCTGAACCTCGAGGAGAGCTGGTATTCCTGGAACTGGGAATGTTAGATGTGGGAACGACGTCGCAGGAGACACACTGGGGTTGAGGGAAAGGTGGTGAAGCCAGGTGAGGGGTTCAGACCCCCGAGCTGGTGCTGGCTCCCTGAGGTGCCATCTCTACCGAATCTGGAAAAGAGAAAAGGGGACCATGAACTGAGGAACTCGCCTCCTCCCTGACATTGCCTCTCCCCCTCCCCAAACGCTGCCATCCATGGCCCACACTCACCACCACACCATGCTGAGGGAGCAGCGGTAACCCAATCATTCCTCCTGCCCCCTCCTCTCTCCATCACACCCCACTGGTGAAAACGTGCAGTGCTCTCTCCTCACCGCCTCCCACAGCACGGCGCTCCCTCCTCACGGCTCCTCCCGCAGTGTGGCATTCCCTCTCCACCCCCGTCTCACTGTCTGTGTCCGTATACTCACCGTGTACTTGTCCCACTTTTTCTCGGGATCGTACGGCTCCCAGCGACTTGCGGGGAAGATGTGCTTGTTCTTCTCATACCAGCTGCGCAGCACCACCTTACCGGCGTGGGACTGGGGGGGGGAATCGTCCACATTAGGGCACGTGCTCACTGGGGTGGGGGGGGGGGGAGACGAGTTCTTACCCACAGAGTGGTGGGTGCCTGGAACGTGTTGCCAGGCGTGGTGGGGGAGCCAGGGACGACAGAGGGAGTTTACCGGCTGTTAGACAGACACACGGGTGTGCGGTGAATGCAGGGATAAGGACACTGTTTAGGCAACCAGAGTGGCTGGGCTTTTAATCATGAGAGTGTAGTTAGCTCGTTCCAACATGGCAATGTGCCAAAGGGCCAGTTCCTACTGGCCCCTGGAACAACCCCACCCTCCTGTACGATCACACATAAACCCTGCAAAACAGACCATGGGGCAACGGGCCGAGCCACCGTTGTATGGCTCCAGAGACCTCAGTTCGAGCCCACCTTCACCTGAGTGAGTGAGTGAGTGAGTGAGTGAGTGTGTGTGTGTGTGTGTGTGTGTGTGTGTGCGCGCGCGCGCGTGTGTGTGTGTGTGTGTATGTATGTGAGAGAGAGAGTGTGTGTGTGTCTGTGTATGTGTGAGTGTGTGAGTATGTGAGACAGTGTCTGTGTGTGTGTGTGTGTGAGTGTGAGTGTGTGAGTATGTGAGAGTGTGTGTGTGTGAATGTGTATGTGAGTGTGAGTATGTGAGAGAGAGTGTGTGTGTGTGCGTGTGTGTGAGTATGTGAGAGAGAGTGTGTGTGTGTGCGTGTGTGTGTGCGTGTGTGTGAGTATGTGAGTATGTGAGAGAGAGTGTGTGTGTGTCTGCGTCTGTGTATGTGTGTGAGTGTGTGAGTATGTGAGACAGTGTCTGTGTGTATCTGTGTATGTGTGTGAGAGTGTGTATGTGTGTGAGAGTGAGTATGTGAGTGCGAGCGAGTGTGTGTGTGTGTGTGAGAGAACGTGAATGTGAGAGTGTGTGATTGTGTCTGTGTATGTGTGTGAGTGTGTGTGTATGTATGTGTGTGTTTGTGTGTGTGTATGTGTGAGTGAATGTGTATGTCAGAGTGTGTGAGTATGAGAGAGTGTGTGTGTGTGTGTGTGTCTGTATATGTGTGTGAGAGTGTGTGTGTGTGTGTGTGTGTGTGTGTGTGTGTGTGTCTGTGTGTGTCTGTGTCTGTGTGTTTGAGTACGTGTGGAATTAGCACACGCTCCCTGTGATTATGGGCTGCTCTGGTTTCCTTGCAATCCTAGCAGAGTGCAGGGTCAGCGTTGCTGTGAATCACCCCTCCCCAGGGTGCAGGCCTGTGAATCACCCCCTCCCCTGGGGTGCAGGTCCGTGAATCACCCCCTCCCCTGGGGGGGCAGGTCTGTGAATTACCCCCTCCCCCAGGGTACAGGACTGTGAATCACCCCTCCCCTGGGGTGCAGGTCCGTGAATCACCCCCTCCCCTGGGGGGGCAGGTCTGTGAATTACCCCCTCCCCCAGGGTACAGGACTGTGAATCACCCCTCCCCTGGGGGGCAGGTCCGTGAATCACCCCCTCCCCCGGGGTGCAGGACTGTGAATCACCCCTCCCCAGGGTACAGGCCTGTGAATCAGCCCCTTCCCCGGGGGGCAGGTCCGTGAATCACCCCCTCCCCCAGGGTGCAGGACTGTGAATCACCCCTCCCCAGGGTACAGCACGCAGGGTCAGTGGGTGAATAAGCTGCTGTGAATCACTCGTTCCCCCCCCCCCACCTCCGCGGGTGTAGAACCTGGAGGGGTTGATGGGGACATGGGGAGGATGAAATGGGCTGACCATGAACTCGCTGTGTGTGTACGGCTGCTTGTGGAGTGGTTGTTTTTGGAGAGTGGAGAGACTGAAGCAGCCTTCCCAAAGACGCCAATTCCCAGGGAAACCGGGCGAAGGTAGTGGGGAGCAGGGGATTGAACTGGAATGTCCCACGAGTGGGCAGGAGACAGTGAGTGAGGGAAGTGAGTGTTCCCAGCAGTGGGAACGTGACACAACTACAGAACAGGAGCGGGTGGAGCGTTACTGGGATCAGACCCGGGTCTCTGGAACTGCAGGGAATCTCCTCTAATGCAGGACGCACTGCCTGGGCGGGCTGTGGTCTTAGGGTGCAGGGGGTGGAAATCGGGAGACACAGGGAGGGGGAGGAGTGTTGGAAGAGGGGACGGGGAGCCGGCACTCAACCATGATGGGCTGGTACCAGTGGGTCAGGAATCAGAGTGGGGGGGGGGTGCTGCGTGTCCCAACCACAACTCAGGATAAAGATTAGATTTATTTATCACATAAATATCAAAACAGAAAGTGAAGTATGTCAGTTGCGTCAACACCAACACTGTCCAAGGATAAACTCGAGCACCCACACATGGGGAGAGCATAAAACTCCTTTCCGACAGTGGTGGGAATTGTACCCTGACTACTGGAACTGTAATTATAGGAAGGATGTGGAAGGGATCCGGAGATTTACCAGGACGCTGCCCAGACTGGAGAGCACCTCTTATGGCTGAGTGGTCCAGGGAGGGCTGAGTGGTCTTTCCTCTTTGGAATGAAGGACAAGAGGTGACTCGAAGGGCATACAAGATGATTGGGTGGATAGTCAGAGACTTTTCCCCAGGGTGGAAATGGCCAACACCAGCGAACATAATTTTGTGGTGATTGGAGGAAAGTGTAGGGGCGTGAGTCAAAGGTAAGTCACAGGGTGTGCTGGGAGTGTGGAATGCCCCGCCGGGGGTGGCGGTAGAGGCAGATACATGAGGGACATAGGTAGATAGGCCTATGAAGGGCTACGTAGGAGGGAAGGGTTAGATACTTCATACTTTCACTGCCTTTGATGAGAGGGGATGGGGGTAGAGTGCCCTGGAGTGGCAGGGCGAGAGGGAACAGAGTATTACAGAGAGACCTACCTCGTCCTTCTCCACTGTGGCATCGCTCAGCAGGCGGACATCTTCGTGGACGTCGAAGCTGAAGAGTGGCCCTGCCAGGGAGAGAAGAGGAGTTTACCACACACACTCTCCGAGAGTGACCCTGTGAGGGAGGGGGTTTACCACACACACTCTCCCGAGAGTGACCCTGTGAGGGGGGAAAGGGGGTTTACCACACACACTCTCCCGAGAGTGACCCTGTGAGGGGGGAAAGGGGGTTTACCACACACACTCTCCGAGAGTGACCCTGTGAGGGAGGGAAGGGGTTTACCACAAACACTCCCCGAGAGTGACCCTATGAGGGGGGAAAGGGGGTTTACCACACACACTCTCCGAGAGTGACCCTGTGAGGGAGGGGGTTTACCACACACACTCTCCTGAGAGTGACCCTGTGAGGGAGGGGGTTTACCACACACACTCTCCGAGAGTGACCCTGTGAGGGAGGGGGTTTACCACACACACTCTCTGAGAGTGACCCTGTGAGGGAGGGAAGAGGGTTTACCACACACACTCCCCGAGAGTGACCCTATGAGGGGGGAAAGGGGGTTTACCACACTCACTCTCCCGAGAGTGACCCTGTGAGGGAGGGAAGGGGTTTACCACACACACTCTCCGAGAGTGACCCTATGAGGGGGGAAAGGGGGTTTACCACACACACTCTCTGAGAGTGACCCTGTGAGGGAGGGAAGAGGGTTTACCACACACACTCTCTGAGAGTGACCCTGTGAGGGAGGGAAGAGGGTTTACCATGCACACTCTCCGAGAGTGACCCTGTGAGGGGGGAAAGGGGGTTTACCACACACACTCTCTGAGAGTGACCCTGTGAGGGAGGGGGTTTACCACACACACTCTCTGAGAGTGACCCTGTCAGGGAGGGAGGGGGTTTACCACACACACTCTCTGACAGTGACCCTGTGAGGGAGGGAAGAGGTTTTACCACACACACTCTCCGAGAGTGACCCTGTGAGGGGGGAAAGGGGGTTTACCACACACACTCTCTGAGAGTGACCCTGTGAGGGAGGGGGTTTACCACACACACTCTCTGAGAGTGACCCTGTCAGGGAGGGAGGGGGTTTACCACACACACTCTCTGACAGTGACCCTGTGAGGGAGGGAAGAGGTTTTACCACACACACTCTCTGAGAGTGACCCTGTGAGTAAGGGAAGGGGGTTTACCACACACACTCTCCGAGAGTGACCCTGTGAGGGGGGAAAGGGGGTTTACCACACACACTCTCTGAGAGTGACCCTGTGAGGGAGGGAAGAGGGTTTACCACACACACTCTCTGACAGTGACCCTGTGAGGGAGGGAAGAGGGTTTACCACACACACTCTCTGACAGTGACCCTGTGAGTAAGGGAAGGGGGTTTACCACACACACTCTCCGAGAGTGACCCTGTGAGGGGGGGAAAGGGGGTTTACCACACACACTCTCTGAGAGTGACCCTGTGAGGGAGGGAAGAGGGTTTACCACACACACTCTCTGAGAGTGACCCTGTGAGGGAGGGAAGAGGGTTTACCATGCACACTCTCCGAGAGTGACCCTGTGAGGGGGGGAAAGGGGGTTTACCACACACACTCTCTGAGAGTGACCCTGTGAGGGAGGGGGTTTACCACACACACTCTCTGAGAGTGACCCTGTCAGGGAGGGAGGGGGTTTACCACACACACTCTCTGACAGTGACCCTGTGAGGGAGGGAAGAGGGTTTACCACACACACTCCCCGAGAGTGACCCTATGAGGGGGGAAAGGGGGTTTACCACACTCACTCTCCCGAGAGTGACCCTGTGAGGGAGGGAAGGGGGTTTACCACACTCACTCTCCCGAGAGTGACCCTATGAGGGGGGAAAGGGGGTTTACCACACTCACTCTCCCGAGAGTGACCCTGTGAGGGAGGGAAGGGGGTTTACCACACTCACTCTCCCGAGAGTGACCCTGTGAGGGAGGGAAGGGGTTTACCACACACACTCTCCGAGAGTGACCCTATGAGGGGGGAAAGGGGGTTTACCACACACACTCTCTGAGAGTGACCCTGTGAGGGAGGGAAGAGGGTTTACCACACACACTCTCTGAGAGTGACCCTGTGAGGGAGGGAAGAGGGTTTACCATGCACACTCTCCGAGAGTGACCCTGTGAGGGGGGAAAGGGGGTTTACCACACACACTCTCTGAGAGTGACCCTGTGAGGGAGGGGGTTTACCACACACACTCTCTGAGAGTGACCCTGTGAGTAAGGGAAGGGGGTTTACGACACACACTCTCCGAGAGTGACCCTGTGAGTGAGGGAAGGGGGTTTACCACACACACTCTCCGAGAGTGACCCTGTGAGGGAGGGAAGTGGGTTTACCACACACACTCTCTGACAGTGACCCTGTGAGGGAGGGAAGAGGTTTTACCACACACACTCTCTGAGAGTGACCCTGTGAGTAAGGGAAGGGGGTTTACCACACACACTCTCCGAGAGTGACCCTGTGAGGGGGGAAAGGGGGTTTACCACACACACTCTCCGAGAGTGACCCTGTGAGTGAGGGAAGGGGGTTTACCACACACACTCTCCTGAGAGTGACCCTGTCAGGGAGGGGGTTTACCACACACACTCTCTGAGAGTGACCCTGTCAGGGAGGGAGGGGGTTTACCACACACACTCTCTGACAGTGACCCTGTGAGGGAGGGAAGAGGTTTTACCACACACACTCTCCGAGAGTGACCCTGTGAGGGGGGAAAGGGGGTTTACCACACTCACTCTCCCGAGAGTGACCCTGTGAGGGAGGGAAGGGGGTTTACCACACTCACTCTCCCGAGAGTGACCCTATGAGGGGGGAAAGGGGGTTTACCACACTCACTCTCCCGAGAGTGACCCTGTGAGGGAGGGAAGGGGGTTTACCACACTCACTCTCCCGAGAGTGACCCTGTGAGGGAGGGAAGGGGTTTACCACACACACTCTCCGAGAGTGACCCTATGAGGGGGGAAAGGGGGTTTACCACACACACTCTCTGAGAGTGACCCTGTGAGGGAGGGAAGAGGGTTTACCACACACACTCTCTGAGAGTGACCCTGTGAGGGAGGGAAGAGGGTTTACCATGCACACTCTCCGAGAGTGACCCTGTGAGGGGGGAAAGGGGGTTTACCACACACACTCTCTGAGAGTGACCCTGTGAGGGAGGGGGTTTACCACACACACTCTCTGAGAGTGACCCTGTGAGTAAGGGAAGGGGGTTTACGACACACACTCTCCGAGAGTGACCCTGTGAGTGAGGGAAGGGGGTTTACCACACACACTCTCCGAGAGTGACCCTGTGAGGGAGGGAAGAGGGTTTACCACACACACTCTCTGACAGTGACCCTGTGAGGGAGGGAAGAGGTTTTACCACACACACTCTCTGAGAGTGACCCTGTGAGTAAGGGAAGGGGGTTTACCACACACACTCTCCGAGAGTGACCCTGTGAGGGGGGAAAGGGGGTTTACCACACACACTCTCCGAGAGTGACCCTGTGAGTGAGGGAAGGGGGTTTACCACACACACTCTCCTGAGAGTGACCCTGTCAGGGAGGGGGTTTACCACACACACTCTCTGAGAGTGACCCTGTCAGGGAGGGAGGGGGTTTACCACACACACTCTCTGACAGTGACCCTGTGAGGGGGGAAAGGGGGTTTACCACACACACTCTATGAGAGTGTCCATGTGAGGGAGGGAAGGGGGTTTACCATGGGCATGCTCCCCTGGGAAGCTGATGCAGGTGGGGAAGGAGGCACCTGGCACAAAGGCCTTCATCAGTCAGGAGTACAGAAATTGGTGCATTGTGCTGGAGTTGTACAGACAATGGTGAGGAACAACTAGGAGTACAGTGTACAGTTTTGGTCGGCCTGCTGCAGAAAAGATGCCATTGAGCTGGATTGAGTGCAGACGAAATTTGCCGAGATTCAAGGGTTGAGTCCTAGAGTGAGACTGGGCCTTTATTCTCTGGAGTGCAGGGGACTGAGGAGTGGTCTCAAGAGACCACGAGGGAGACAGTGTGAATGTGCACGTCTTTTTCTCCAGGGTGAGCAGAAGGTTCAGGTAAGAGGGGACCCGAGGTGCAAGTTTTTCTGCAGAGGACGGTGAGTACAGTGCTGTGCAAAAGTTTTCGGCACATCTATATAGCGAGGGTGCCTAAGCTAGGGTGTGTATTTGTCAACGTGGAGCAGAGAACAAGTCTTCACATCTGGCGGGTACAAAGGATGTTGGGATTGGCGAACATGAAGCACTGCAGGAGGGGTGTGGGACAGGTGGCAGAGGAGGAGAGTCAGGGGGTGAGGGATGGTGCAAGTGCAGACACCTCCAGCCCTGAGACACCAGGCAAAGTCATTTGATTCCAAACAAACTGTTTATTAATCATTACAGGACGTCTCTCTAGCACTTCCCCTTCCTTCCCTTTTCCTAACCATGATTCCCCTCTTCCTGCCCCCTTCTCACCCTCAGTCTACAATAGAAACATGGAAACACAGAAAACCTACAGCACAATACAGGCCCTTCGGCCCACAAAGCTGTGCTGAACATGTCCTTACCTTAGAACTACCTAGGCTTACCCATAGCCCTCTATTTTTCTCAGCTTCATGTATCCATTCAGGAGTCTCTTAAAAGACCCTATCATTTCCATCTCCACCACCACCGCTGGCAGCCCATCCCACACACTCACCTCTCTCTGTGTAAAAAAACTTACCCCTGACATCTCCTCTGTATCTACTTCCAAGGACCATAAAAATATGCCCTCTCGTGCTAGCCATTTCAGCCCTGGCAAAAAGCCTCTGACTATCCACACAATCAATGCCTCTCATTATCTTGTACACCTCTTTCAGGTCACCTCTCATCCTCCATCGCTTCAAGGATAGAAGGCCGAGTTCACTCATAAGGTATGCTCCCCAATCCAGGCAACATCCTTGTAAATCTCCTTTGCACCCTTTCTATGGTTTCTACGTCCCTCCTGTAGTGAGGTGATCAGAATTGAGTACAATTCTCCAAGTGGGGTCTGACCAGGGTTCTACATAGCTGCAAAATTACCTCTCGGCTCTTAAACTCAATCCCATGATTGATGAAGGCCTTCTGAACCACAGAGTCAACCTGCGCAGCAGCTTTGAGTGTCCTACGGACTCGGACCCCAAGATCCCTCTGATCCTCCACACTGCCAACAGTCTTACCATTAATGCTATATTCTGCCATCATATTTGACCTACCAAAATGAACCACCTCACATTTATCTGGGTTGAACTCCATCTGCCACTTCTCAGCCCCAGTTTTGAATCCTATCGATATCCCGCTGTAACCTCTGACAGCCCTCCAAACTATCCACAATACCCCCAACCTTTGTGTCATCAGCAAACTTACTAACCCATCCCTCCACTTCCTCATCCAGGTCATTTATAAAAATCACAAACAGTAGGGGTCCCAGAACAGATCCCCGAGGCACAACACTCAGAGTCAGGTTTGTCATCACTCACGTCATAAAATTTTTCTTGTGGATGCTGATTATTTGATGTGTCTGTGACGCGTACATCTTCCACTGGTCGCGTGCCGAAGACAATAAACTCAACTCTGGCTACCAGTACTGTGACAGGCCTGAAACACTGACACTGTCTCTCTCCAAAGATGCTGCCTGACCTGCTGAGAGTTTCCTACATCTGCTTTTGATATCAGATGTGAGGCATCTGCAGACTTGTTCCTAATTGTACAATGGCACTTGATGAAGTACCAGCATGGATGTGTTATCTGGAATGCTCTCCCTCCGTAGAGTCATAGTGTATTTCAACACAGAAACAGGCCCTTCGGCTATCTAGTCCATGCCAACCCAGTCTTTTGCCTAGTCCTATCGACCTGCTCTCCACACCTCTCCCATCCATGTAACCTATCCAAATTTCTCTTAAGTGTTGCAATTTACCACTTTTGCTGGCAGCTCGTTCCACACTCCCACGAGAGAAGTTCCTTCTCATATCCTCCTTAGACATTTCACCTTTCACCCTTAACCTATGACCTCTAGTTGCAGTCTTACCCAACCCCAGTGGAAAAAGCCTGATTGCATTTACCCTATCTCTACCCCTCATAATGTTGTATATTAAATCTCCCCTTAGTCTTCTACGTTCTAAGGAATAACGTCCCAACCCATTCAACCTCCCTTATGATTCAGGTCCTCAAGTACCAGCAACATCCTTGAAATTTTCTCTGCGCTCTTTCAACTTTATTGATATCTTTCCTGCAGGTAGGTGACCAAAACTGCACACAATATTCCAAATTAGAACTCACCAACATCTTATACAACTTCAACATAACATCCCATCTCCTGTACTCAATACTTTGATTTATGAAAATCAAGATGTCAAAAGCTTTCTTTACGACTCTATCTACCTGTGCTGCCACTTTCAAGGAATTATGGATCTGTATTCCCAGATCTGGGTGGAGAAGTGGAGAGGTGGAGATATGTCTCTACCAAAGGAGGTGTAAGGCACTCCTTTCCTCCGCTGGCCTGCAGGTCACCCTGGGGCAAGGTGTAGCACCTGCTTAGGTTCCTGATCAAGGTCACATGAAGCCATGGGGGCAGGTGGTGGATGGCCGTATGAGCAGATGGTGCAGATCACAAGTCCTGGTTATGCGACCACTGACGCCAGGCAGACAATCTCTGGCAAGTATTGATAATGGCTAGGCTCACCCGTCTTGTAAAGACACTGCCCAGAAGAAGGCAATGGCAAACTACTTCTGTAGACAAATTCTTCTAGGAACAACCATGGAACACAGCACATGATGATGATGATGATGATGGTTCCCAGGTCCTTTTGTTCTACCACACTCCTCAGTGCCCTGCCACTCACCGTATACAACCTACCCTGCTTGGCCCTCCCAAAATAGAACACTTCACACTTGTCTGCATAAAATTCCATCTACCATTTTTCCAGTTGGTCCAGATCCTGCTGCAAGCTCCATTAAATTCTTCCTCACTGTCCTGTCCACTAAAACCCTCAGTCTTGGTGAGTCGTCTGCAAATTTGCTGATCCAGTTGACCACATTACCATCCAGGTCTTTAATACGAATGGTAAACAACAGAATTACCCCCGATCACTACAGCACACCAGTGGTTATAGGCCACAGGAGTGAATGTTTCCTACAGAGGGACATCCATTTAGAACGGAGATGAGGAGGAATTTCTTTAGCCAGAGGGTGGTGAATCTGTGGAATTCATTGCCACAGGTGGCTGTGGAGGCCAAGTCATCGAGCGTATTTAAAGCAGAATTTGATAGGTTCTTGATTAATCAGGGCATCAAAGAGGGAGAACGGGGCTGAGAGGGATAATAAATCAGCCATGATGGAACAGTAAAGCAGAATCAATGGGCCAAACGGCCTAATTCGGCTCCTATGTCGTATGGCCTCCAGATGGAGAAGCAACAGGGAGGGGAGGAGAAGATGGCGGCGCGACGCAGCGTGCGCGGCCGCTCCGAAATGATATCGATATTTGTAAGTAGGTACTGTGCACAATCCTGATTTGATGGAGACAGACGTGAGAAGCATGGAGGAACATCTGGAGAAATTTCTGAAATGTCCACTTTGCTGCCGCTGCTACTGTGCGATCGAGAATCTCCGGAGGGGAAGGCCCCAAATCCTCGGCTTTGCCTATTGCCTGTTGCCAGGGCCGGGGTCGAAGTGCTCGGTGTCGGAGGGCTGGTCGGAGGCTCAAAGTTTTCGGACGGACTCAAGAGTCGGTTGTGGTCGGGTGCTTCCAGGGTGCTGCATCGGCAAGTTTGCGGCGCTGGAGGTTCATGGCAGGAGTTTCTTCCTTCTACCATCTGCGTGAGATGATGGGGCTTTCGAGAGACTTTGAGACTTTTTTTTACCGTGCCCATGGTCTGTTCTTTATCAAATTACGGTATTGATTTGCACTGTTGTAACTATATGTTATAATTATGTGGTTTTTGTCAGTTTTTTTAGTCTTGGTTTGTCTTGTGTTTCTGTGATAACATTCTGGAGGAACACTGTATCATTTCTTAATGCATACATTACCAAATGACAATAAAAGAGGACTGCGTGTCCTCATAATCTAATCTAATCTAACATTTATGACCACTCTCTGGCTTCTGCAAAGTCAGTGTCTAATCCAGTTTACTACCTCATCCTGAATGCTGAGCAACTGAATCTTCTTGACCAAGCGTCCAAGCGGGACATTGTCAAAGGCCTTGCTAAAGTCCACCTTGATCGCATCCACTGCTTTGCCTTCATCCACCTTCCTGGTACTTCCTCAAAAAGCTGTGTAAGAGTGGTTAGACACGACCTACCATACACAGAGCCAGGGTAACTATTCCTAATCGGTCCACCTGTCCAAATACCTGTATAGCTGGCCCCTTAGATTAATGCTGTGAAGCATTCAATGGTTTCCTTTCTCCAAAGGCTTTCCTCAAACACTGGACACCGGCAAGTAGTACGTAGACACTAACCCACCAGAGTGGGGTCATAGGTCAGGGGCAGGGTCATCGGTACGAATTGGCGGGCACGGTGGACAAGTTTGAAGCTCATGGATCAAGGTTAACGGTCGGGGGGGGTCAAGGGTGAGTGGAAGCTATTCAGGTAGGGTCACTTACCGCTCTTGCCTCTCGCCTTCGTCACGATGAAGTCATAGAACGTGTGGTGCTGTAGGGCAAAGGAGGAGATATCAGCTGGGCTTTACACGGATGGAGGGAGGTGTGGGGAGGCTGCACGCCATTCCCCACCACCCTTTCTGCAGAGAGAGCTCCCTCCACCCCCAACACACACACACACACACACACACACACACACACACACACACACACACGAGCACACAGCCGAAGCAAGCAGTGCATCCTCTACCCCGAGGAACGGGATGTACACTCACACCATGTCGCAAGCAACAGATGGAAAGGGGTAACGCTGAATTTTAAAGCATGGTATAAACACAACACATCATACCAGAGCAGATCACACCCCGGCGGGCGGAAGGTTACAAATTGGCACCTCTCCAGGTCCATTCAGCTTCGGGAGACAAGCTGAGCATCGCATCGGTGCCATGGAGACGGGAGTGCCGGTGATCTCCACCTGGACCTGTCTGCCACAGGCACGGTAAGTCACTGTGCCCCAGTGCAGGCGGGGGTAGACTGGGTGGGTATTAAAGGGTGCAGGAAGTCAGGGATATCTCATATGAATATGTACCGGGAGTTGGGGTGAGACATGGAGCAGGCCGTGGGGAGGTACATGAAAGTGGGGGTTAAATGGCTGTGACTGAGCCAGCACAGGTGTGACGGTATGAGTGGCCACATGTTTCTGTTGGGCAAGGTTGGTGCAGTCAGCCCTGCCCCAGTCCGGAGACCAGCAACTCCCTGCCCTGAGGGACAGGAACCTTTGGCTGAGGAGGTGCTCGTCTCAGCGCGGTGGGGGGGGGGGGGTTGGCTGTCACTGTCTGAACTGGACCCGTCTGCAGTGGTTAGTGACACTCACATGGGGGATGATCAAGTCCTCCTTGATGTACATGAGCTGTTCAACCCCAGCCGACCTGTGGGAAGACACATGGCAGCAGTTCAGTGCTTTAGCAGATTTAAGTGGGCTCTTGCCTGTTGGCTCCCCACCCCACCCACATCACGCTCTCCCAGTCCTCTTCCCCTTAAATCGATCCCTGCTAACACCCAAACTCCTCCCCTGCCCTCTGCATTTCCAGCTAGAGAATAGGCCTGTTCCCAGGAGACTGGGCACCCCCATTCCAACATTACCCTGCACAGCCTCAGGGGGAAAGGGCTCGCCAGAGTGAACGATTACCAACAACCAGCTCAGCCCAAAACCAGCCCCTACACCTTCACCATGCCTGAATATTTTACCTCAGAACATGGAGATTGTAATTGTGCACAGTGTCCGATCAAACTCATGGATACAGAAACAGAAACTGTGCACCCTGTTCCCACTGTGGGTCTGACCCAGGGGTACAGAGATGGGAACTGTGTACGGTGCTCCCGGTGTGGGTCTGACCCAGGGGTACAGAGATGGAAACTATGCACGGTGCTTCCGGTGTGGGTCTGTCCCAGAGGATATGGAGACGGGAACTGTGCATGGTGCTCCCAGTGAGGGTCGGACCCAGGGTTTAGAGACAGGAACTGTTCATGGTGCTCCGGGTGTGGGTCTGACATAGGGATAGGGAGACGGGAACCATGCATGGTGCTCCCAGTGTGGGTCTGACCCAGGGTTTAGAGACAGGAACTGTGCATGGTGCTCCCGGTGTGGGTCTGCTGACCCAGGGTTACAGAGACGGGAACTGTGCATGGTGCTCCCAGTGTGGGTCTGACCCAGGGGATACGGAGACGGGAACCATCCACAGTGCTCCTGGTGAGGGGATACGGAGATGGGAACCATCCACGGTGCTCCCGGTGAAGGGATACAGAGATGGGAACCGTTCATGGTGCTCCCAGTGTGGGTCTGCTGACCCAGGGTTACAGAGATGGGAACTGTGCACGGTGCTGCCAGTGTGGGAATGGACAAAGTGCAATATAGTGAGTTTATAGCACCTCACTGGGAATGAACCTAGTGCTATATGTGTGCAGCTTTGACAGTGAGTTCTAGCAGACAAAATCTTTGGAGCCGTACCGGAGTTCACTGAAGTCTTTCCGCAAGATCTCCAGGCCCTTCTGTAGAAATTGTTGGATCGTGTTCCCTTTCTTCATCTGCAGGGAGAAAAAGAAAAGATCAGGAAAGGATGGGGAGGGATTAAACCTATCCCTCCACCCCACCGACATCAATCCAGGTCAGGAATGTGATGGGACCCTCCCCAATTCCCTGGGTGGTTAGTCCATACACTCCACATCCACCACATTACCTCTCCCCCCGATCTACTGGTCAGGAGTGCGATGGGACTGTCCCCACTCCCTGGATGGAGTTAGAGTTAGTCCATACACTTCACATCCACCACATTACCCCCCCACTACCCACTCCCCCCCCACGTACAGGTCAGAAGTGTGACAGGACCCTCCCCACTTCCTTGGTGGAGTTATTCCACACACTCCAAACCCGCCACATTACCTCTACCCCCTCCCCCACTAATCTACAGTGCGAGGGGACCCTCCCCACTTCCCTGGGTGAGTGCGGCTCCATCAACTCCTGAAGAACTCGGACCACCCAGGACACAGCAGCCCTGGGGGAGACAGACAGAGCCCCCAGAGAGAGGGTGTCCTCACCTTCACTGTGCGCCGATGTCCTGAGCCATCCCAATAGCTGAAAGTGATTTCAATCTCCTCCCCTGAAAGAAAGCTGTACATTAGTTCACAGTAACTAACAGGCATGCTCCAGTGACAGCTGCTGTGTGCCTAGTCACCACAGACCCATCCTGCACGTTGCCCCACGCCTGCCTCACATATTGCCCTGTGCCCTCCTCATGTGTCTCTGTGTCTGCCCCGCATGTCGCCATCGCCCATCCCACGTGTTGCTCCATTGCCCCGTGCCCACCTCATGTGTCTCTGTGTCTGCCCCGCATGTCGCCATCGCCCATCCCACGTGTTGCTCCATTGCCCCGTGCCCACCTCATGTGTCTCTCTGTGTCTATTCCATGTGTACCTCCATGTCTGCCCAGTAAACGTGTACCCGCGTCGAGATTCATTATCAAGATTCAAGGTTGTATGATGTCATTTCCAGTACACAAGTGTAAAGGAGAATGAAATAACTGTTACTCCGGATCTGATGCAGCACATAAAAAATCACAATAGGATAAAGAACACAATAATAATTTTTAAAAAAACAATGAATACAGAGTTCATTGACTATAGCTCAGCATTCAACACCATCATTCCCACAATCCTGATTGAGAAGTTACAGAACCTGGGCCTCTGTACCTCCCTCTGCAATTGGATCCTCGACTCCTAACTGGAAGACCACAATCTGCATGGATTGGTATTCTACATCAATCAACACTGGTGCATCTCAGGAGTCTGTGCTTAGCCCACTGCTCTACTCTCTGTATAACTATGACTGTCTAGCTATGACTGTAACTTAAAGTTACAGTCTGTCCCGAGCCTTGTGGCCCATCAGGCCAGTGCTTATGCTGGTTTCTGTGGCGTGAAGCGACTGAGAGTACGAGACTCCTCCCCGGATAGGGCACCAGTCTATTGTGAGGTTAACCCCCAGCATTTGCCGGTACCCATTTTCAGCTGGGTGGACTGGAGCACTGTGCCTTGGCCGAGATTCCAACCCACGACCTTCAGATCGTGAGCCCAACGCCCTAACCACTTGGCCACGCGCCACACATAGCTCAAATACCATCTATAAATTTGCTGACTATACAACCATTGTTGGTAAAATCTTAGACAGAGACGAGAGGGTGTACAGGAGCGATATATACTGACTAGGGGAGTGGTGTCACAGTAACAACCTTGCACTCAAGGTCAGTAAGACGAAAGAGCTGATTGTGGAGTTCAGGAAGGGTAAGACAAAGGAACACATACCAATCTTTATAGAGGGATCAGAATTGGAGAGAGTGAGCAGTTTCAAGATCTCTAAGGATCTAACCTGGTCCTAACATATCAATGCAGTTATGAAGAAGGCAAGACAGCAACTATACTTCATTAGTAGTTTGAAGAGATTTGTCAACAAAAACACTCAGAAAGCTTCTATAGGTAAACTATGGAGAGCATTCTGACAGGCTGCATCACTGTCTGGTATGGTGGGGGGGAGGTTCTACTGCACAGGACTGAAAGAAGCTGCAGTGGGTCATAAATTTAGTTGGCTCCATCTTGGACACTAGCCTACAAAGTACCTAGGACATCTTCAAGGAGCAGTGTCTCAGAAAGGCAGCGTCCATTATTAAGGACCTCCAGCCCCCAGGGCATGTCCTTTATTCATTGTTACCATCAGATAGGAGGTACAGAAGCCTGAAGGCACACACTCAGCGATTCAGGAACAGCTCCTTCCCCTCTGCCATCTGATTTCAAAATGGACATTGAACCCATGAACACCACCTCACTTTTTTAAAAATATATATGTAGGGGGTTTCGACTTTTATATTACTGCGGAGGCTAATTAAAATGGCGTCTTTGTTATGTTAATCTGGGGAATGTGGCTTTGTTGTGTTAAACACTGAGAAAGTTTGCGCTAGCAGCTTGTTTTGCTTTACAGTGTGATAAGAGAGTGCTATTAACCAATTGGGATAGTTGTTATGGTTTTGGTGTATTTGAAGATACTGTATGCGCGGGGTTTTGGGGCAGAAGGCGGGAGAGGGAGACAGAGGATGGACGAGGTGCTGTGAGTCCGCTAACGGGGTCGGACCCCAAGGAGGGCGTTCGGCGAGGAGACGGAGACGGACTCGTGTGGAGCGTCTGGTCGACCACCGTTGTTGGTCCCAGGCAGCCGGTCGAGGTGGTCCGAGGGGTCGCAGGGTGAAGAAGAAGGGTATTGAGCTCCAACTGTTTGTGCACGAAGAGATTGAACTTTGATAAGTGTGGCGCCTTTTATTTTCCTTTTATATTTTATTCTCTCTTAATTATATAGTTCCAGTAATATCTATAAACTGTAAATCATTTAATTGCATCTGGTGTATTGTCTGTTATTTGGGCGGGGTGGGGTACATTACACAGCATCCACGCAAACGAATTATCCAGTCTGGCGGGGCTGAGGCTGTTTCCCTAGACAACAGCGAGCCGAGCGACCCTGAGGGTGGCCGGGGGGGCTACATATATTATTTGTTTTTGCACAGTTTTTAACATATTCAATATACATATCCTGTAATTTATTTATTTTTACCTTTTTTCTTCTATATTATGTGTGGTATTGAACTGTCGTTGCTAAGTTAACAAATTTCACAACACATGCCGGTGATAATAATTCTGATTCTGACATAAGATAGCTGAAATAGATTGACTGTATGTCCATAAAGTGATGCTAGGCACAGGAGTGTCTGTACATAAGGTGACGGACAAGAAATGACAAAGTAGTGGTGGTTGGGAGCGTGGAGGGGTGGGTTACTGGGTGGAGGTGTTGATCGGCCGTACTGCTTAGGGAAAGGAACTGTTTTGAGTCTGGTGGTTCTGGCGTGGCTGTTACGCAGCCTCCTCCCTGATGGAAGCGGGACGAACAGTATACGTGTAGGCTGGTGCTGCTGATGCATTGGACAGTTTTGACTACCCGTTGTAGAGCCTTTCTGTCCATTCCAGCGCAGTTTCCAAACCATGCAGTGACGTAGCACGTTAGGATGTTCCCTACTGCACGTCAGTAGAATGACGTGAGCGTGGATGTGCAAAGTCCAGCTCTCTTCAGCTTCCTCAGAAAGTAGAGGCAAGGTGAGCTTTCCTGATTGTGTAGAGTATGTTCTGGGACCATGAGAGGTTGTGTCAGGAGTTTGAAACTGCTCAGTTTCCAGTGCTGTAAAGAGGGGTGTGAGTGAAGACGATAACTATCTCCTTTGTCTTACTGATATGGAGGAAGAGGTTCTTTGCCTCGAGCTTTTCCACCTCCTCTCTGTCAGCTGTTTAAATCTCTGCTCTGCATTTGAACACCAGTGACAGTCAGCAGGTTCTGGAATCAGAGTTCCATGTGGGCAGGAGGAACGAGTTCCCGTGACCCCCTAGGTTCACAAGACCAGAGCTCAAGGCCTAGTGTTCAGGCAATCGACGAGTCTGGAGTTCAAAGCCTAGTGTTAGGTTATCACCGGGTCCTGGGATCAACGCTGAGGATCAGATTGGAAGTCCGGAAGTCGAGGCCCTTTGACGGGAGCCGAGTCTGCGAATCTCTACGAGTCCACTGGGGAGGTCAAAGCCCGAGTCCGTGTCCACTGGAGACTTGACCTGGGTTTGGAGGCCTGTGTGTGTGGGGGTGGGACGGAGGGAGGAATGGCGCTTGTTTTGCTGTTGTTCATTTGTTGCTTGAGTGGCTCTGCTGAGCATTTTGGGCTTGCTGTGTTGGTGCCAGAAAGTGTGGCGACACACGTGGGTGTGTGCGATGTCAACACAAACAATACATTTCACTGCATGTTTCAATGTACACGTGATAAGTAAGCTTGAATCTTGGATCTTTTCTGGGAGTGTGTGATGGGATGGAGTGGAGGGAGCTTCACTCTGTGTCTGACCCCGGGAGTGTGGGATGGGACGGTGAGGAGGGAGCTTCACTCTGTGTCTGATCCTGGGAGTGTGTGATGGGACGGTGTGGAGGGAGCTTCACTCTGTGTCTGACCCTGGGAGTGTGTGATGGGACGGTGTGGAGGGAGCTTCACTCTGTGTCTGACTCCGGGAGTGTGTGATGGGACGGAGTGGAGGGAGCTTCACTCTTGTGTCTGACCCCGGGAGTGTGTGATGGGACCGTGTGGAGGGAGATTCTCTCTGTGTCTGACCCCGGGAGTGTGTGATGGGACGGTGTGGAGGGAGTTTCACTCTGTGTCCGACCCCGGGAGTGTGTGATGGGACGGTGTGGAGGGAGCTTCACTCTGAGCCCAACCCTGGGAGTGTGTGATGGGACGGTGAGGAGGGAGCTTCACTCTGTGTCTGACCCCGGGAGTATGTGATGGGACAGTGTGGAGGAAGTTTCACTCTGTGTCTGACCCCAGGAGTGTGTGATGGGACAGTGTGGAGGGAGCTTCACTCTGTGTCTGACCCCGGGAGTGTGTGATGGGACAGTGTGGAGGGAGCTTCACTCTGTGTCTGACACCGGGAGTGTGTGATGGGATGGTGTGGAGGGAACTTCACCCTGTGTCTGACCCCAGGAAAGTGTGATGGGTCAGTGTGGGAGAAATTTCACTCCGTGTCTGACTCGTCCCATGGGAACCTTACTGGGTGAGTGCTGAGGGAGCTTTACTCTGGGCTGTTGATGCCCTGGGAGAGTTTGACCGGATGGCATTAAGGAAGGACTATAACACATCTAATCTGGTGGTGTTGACTGGTTGCATTAAGGACCCAAAATAGATACTTCCTGTTGTCCTCTCTGAGTGTTCCCGATGGGAAATGGCCCGGTCAGACACACAACAATAAAACTGCAAGGCAAGTGGATCAAAGCTGGCTGTTAAGTGCTGAGTGATGAGAGGTCTGGGAGAGAACGCTGACTCGTCCCGGGTGCTGAGGACAAATGAATGACTTTGAAGTGCGGAAGCTGAGGGCCGGAGAACTGAGGAAGCACGAGGCCCTCTCCTTTGCCCTCACCCGAGGCTCGATGTTCGACATTCAAGTCTGTTTATCAGGTGTAAGCTAGACGTAGAATGAAATGCATTGTTTGTGTTAACACACCTGAGGGTGAGCTGGTGGGCAGCCCACAAGTGTCTCCCCTCGTTCCAGTGCCTACGTAGCATGCCCACAATACGTGTAGAACAACAAAGCAGGGCCCGACAAGCAGCACAGCAACATCGAAACAAGCCCCCTTTCTCCTTCCCAACCACACACGTACAATCTCTAACCCCAGGAAAGGATGTACTCTTCAGTCACCAGCGCCCTGCGATTCGAACGCGGTCACGCAAAACTGGGCCTTCGACTACCACCCCCACCGGACTTGCAGAGATTCGCAGACCCTAACCTCACCCTGAACTCCGCACGCCGGTGGTGATGTAGGGGTGGTAGAGAGGCGTTGACCTGCTTAGAGGGAGGACCACCTAACACTGGAGATTCAGAGCTGGCCAACAGAAGGCGCCAGGGATTAGAACTAGCGGTTGGGAGGTGCCCAAAATTGTTTGTAGGAACCAGCGGACAGGAGGCGGTGAAGGTTCGGAATGGTGCTTGGGAGGTGCCAGTGGACCGGGGATGTTGGGGATTCGGAACCGGGAGACAGGAGGCGGGGAGGATTCAGAACGTGGATGGGAGGTGCCAGTGGTCAGGAGATATCGGGGACTCGGAGCCAGCAGAGGGGAGATACCGGCAGATGAGAGGGGAGGGGCGGCCGTACCTTTGATCTTCTCTTGTTTGTTGGCCCACTCCTGTCGCAATTCCTCCCGCAGTCGGTTCTCTTCCTCCTGCAGAAACGGGGCCACAAGTGAAGCTGTGGTCAGAGACCCTTCGGCCCATACAGGCCCTGCTGACCAGCAACCACTAAACGGGATGTCATTCTCCCCACACTCCCATCACCCTGCCCAACCACACACAGGGGCTGTTTAACCCACCCATCACCTCGCCCCTGCTACGCTGAAGTTGCATAAGACGTTGGTGAGGCATAACTTGGAGTATTGTAAGCAATAGTGGTCACCTACCCAGAGGACTGAAAAAGTACAGAGAAAATTTACAAGGATGTTTCCAAGTCTTGAGCTATAGGGAAAGGTTGATTAAGTCAGAATGTTATTCCCTAAAACATAGAAGACTGAGGGGAGACTTGATGGAGGTATACAAAACTGTGAAGGGTGTAGACAGGATAAATCAAGCAGGCTTTCTCTACTGAGTTTGGGATGGGACTACAACTAGAGGAAAAAGGTGAAATGGTTAAAGGGAACACGAGGGGAAACTTCTTCACTCACAGGATGGTGAGAGTGTGGAACGAGCTGCCAGCAGAAGTGATGGATGTGGGCCCAATTTTAGCATTTAAGAGAAGTTAGAACAGATACATGAATGGGAACAGTATGCAGGGCAACGGTACAGGTGCGGTTCAAAGGGACAGGTAGAATAACGGTTCAGCACAGGTTAGATGGGCCAAAGGGCCTACTTCTGCACTGTGGTGATCTATGACTATTGTATAGACCACACTCGTCCCACACACCCGCACACTCACCCGTCCCACCCACACTCACTCACCCGTCGCACCCCACCCACACTCACTCACCCGTCCCACCCACACTCACTCACCCATCGCACCCTACCAACACTCACTCACCCGTCCCACCCACACTCACTCACCCGTCTCACTACACACTCACTCACCCTTCCCACCCACACACACTCACCCGTCCCATCCACACTCACTCACCCGTCCCACCCACACACACTCACCGGTCGCACCCACACACACTCACCCATCCCACTACACACTCACTCACCCTTCCCACTCACACACACTCACCCGTCCCACCCACACACACTCACCCGTCCCACCCACACACACTCACACATCCCACCCACACACACTCACCTGTCCCACGCACACTCACTCGTCGCACCCACACACACTCACCCGTCGCACCCACACTCACTCACCCGTCCCACCCACACACACTCACCCGTCCCACTACACACACTCACCCGTCCCACCCACACACACTCACCCGTCCCACTACACACACTCACCCGTCCCACCCACACACACTCACCCGTCCCACTACACACACTCACCCGTCACACTACACACACTCACCTGTTGCACCCACACACACTCACTCACCCGTCCCACCCACACACACACACCGGTCGCACCCACACACACTTACCCATCCCACTACACACTCACTCACCCTTCCCACTCACACACACTCACCCGTCCCACCCACACACACTCACCCGTCCCACCCAGACTCACTCATCCGTCCCACCCACACACACTCACCCGTCCCACTACACACACTCACCCGTCCCACCCACACTCAATCACAAGTCCCACCCACACACACTCACCCGTTGCACCCACACTCACCCATCCCACTCACACACTCACCCGTCACACCCACACACACTCACCCGTCCCACCCACACACACTCACCCTTCCCACTCACACACACTCACCCGTCCCACCCACACACACTCACCCGTCACACCCACACTCACTCACCCGTCCCACCCACACACACTCACCCGTCGCACCCACACACACTCACCCGTCGCACCCCTCACATTCACCCATCGCACCCACACACACTCACCCGTCGCACCCACAAACACTCACCCGTCCCACCCACACACACTCACTTGTCCCACCCACACTCAATCACCGGTCCCACCCCACACACACTCACCCGTCGCACCCACACACACTCACCTGTCGCACCCACACTCACTCACCCGTCCCACCCACACACACTCACCGGTCCCACACACACTCACTCACCCATCCCACCCACACACACTCACCCGTCGCACCCACACTCACTCACCCGTCGCACCAACACACACTCACCCATCCCACCCACACTCACTCACCGGTCCCACCCCCCACACACACTCACCCGTCCCACACACACACACTCACCCGTCCCACACACACTCACCCATCCCACCCACACTCACTCACCAGTCCCACCCCACACACACTCACCCGTCCCACCCACACACACTCACCCGTCCCACTCACACACACTCACCGTCACACCCACACACACTCACCGTCACACCCACACTCACTCACCCGTCCCACCCACACACACTCACCCGTCCCACTCACACACACTCACCGGTCCCACACACACTCACTCACCCATCCCACCCCACACACACTCACCCGTCGCACCCACACACACTCACCCGTCGCACCAACACACACTCACCCATCCCACCCACACTCACTCACCCATCCCACCCCACACACACTCACCCATCCCACCCACACACACTCACCCATCCCACCCACACACACTCACCCGTCACACCCACACTCACTCACCCGTCGCACCAACACACACTCACCCGTCCCACCCACACTCACTCACCGGTCCCACACACACTCACTCACCCATCCCACCCCACACACACTCACCCGTCGCACCCACACTCACTCACCCATCGCACCAACACACACTCACCCATCCCACCCACACTCACTCACCCATCCCACCCACACACACTCACCCGTCACACCCACACTCACTCACCCGTCCCACCCACACACACTCACTCGTCCAACCCACACACACACCCGTCGCACCCACACACACTCACCCGTCCCACCCACACACACTCACCCGTCACACCCACACTCACTCACCCGTCCCACCCACACACACTCACTCGTCCAACCCACACACTCACCCGTCGCACCCACACACACTCACCCGTCCCACCCACACACACTCACCGGTCCCACACACACTCACCCATCCCACCCCACACACACTCACCCATCGCACCCACACTCACTCACCCGTCGCACCAACACACACTCACCCATCCCACCCACACTCACTCACCGGTCCCACCCCACACACACTCACCCGTCCCACCCACACACTCACCCGTCCCACCCACACACACTCACCCGTCGCACCCCTCACATTCACCCGTCCCACTCACACTCACTCACCCGTCCCACTCACACTCACTCACCCGTCCCACCCACACACACTCACCCGTCGCACCCACACACACTCACCCGTCGCACCCACACACACTCACCTGTCCCACGCACACTCACTCGTCGCACCCACACTCACCCGTCCCACTCACACATACTCACCCGTCCCACCCACACACTCACACGTCCCACCCACACACACTCACTTGTCCCACTACACACACTCACCCGTCGCACCCACACACACTCACACATCCCACCCACACACACTCACCCGTCCCACTCACACATACTCACCCGTCCAACCCACACACTCACACGTCCCACCCACACACACTCACTTGTCCCACTACACACACTCACCCGTCCCACTACACACACTCACCCGTCGCACACACACACACTTACCCGTCGCACCCACACTCTCACCCGTCCCACTACACACTCACTCGTCCCACTCACTCACACTCACCCGTCCCACCCACACTCACTCACCCGTCCCACCCACACACACTCACCCGTCGCACCCACACTCACTCACCCGTCCCACCCACACACACTCACCCGTCCCTCACACACTCACTCAGACATCACACCCACACTCACTCACCCGTCCCACACACACACACTCACCCGTCCCACCCACACTCATTCACCCTTCCCACTCACACTCACTCATCCGTCCCACCCACACTCACTCACCCGTCCCACTCACACTCACCCGTCACACCCACACTCACTCACCCGTCCCACTCACACTCACTCACCCGTCCCACACACACACTCTCACCCATCCCACCCACACACACTCACCCGTCACACCCACACACACCCGTCACACCCACAATCACTCACACATCCCACCCACACTCACTCACCTGTCGCACCCACACACACTCACCCGTCCCACTCACACTCACTCACCCGTCCCACCCACACACACACACACACCTGTCGCACTCACACACACTAACCCGTCGCACTCACACACTCACCCGTCGCACCCACACTCACTCACCTGTCCCACCCACACACACCAACCCGTCCCACTACACACACTCACCCGTCCCACTACGCACACTCACCCGTCCCACCCACACTCACTCACCCGTCGCACACCACAGAATCACCTGTCCCACCCACACACACTCACCCTTCACACCCACACACACTCACCCATCCCACCCACACTCACTCACCCGTCCCACCCACACACACTCACCTGTCAAACCCACACACACTCACCTGTCCCACACACCCACACACTCACCCGTCCCACCCACACACACTCACCCGTCCCACTCACACACACTCACCCGTCGCACTCACACACACTCACCCGTCACACACACACTCACTCACCCGTCCCACCCACACTCACTCACCCGTCCCACCCACACCCACACACACTCACCGGTCACACCCACACACACTCACCCGTCCCACCCACACACACTCACCAGTCGCACCCACACACACTCACACATCCCACCCACACACACTAACCTGTCCCACGCACACTCACTCGTCGCACCCACACACACTCACCCGTCCCACTCACACATACTCACCCTTCCCACCCACACACTCACACGTCCCACCCACACACACTCACTTGTCCCACTACACACACTCACCCGTCCCACTACACACACTCACCCGTCGCACACACACACACTCACCCGTCACACCCACACTCACTCACTCATCCAACACACACACTCACCCGTCGCACCCACACACACTCACACATCCCACCCACACACACTCACCTGTCCCACGCACACTCACTCGTCACACCCACACTCACCCGTCCCACGCACACATACTCACCCGTCCCACCCACACACTCACACGTCCCACCCACACACACTCACTTGTCTCACTACACACACTCACCCGTCCCACTACACACACTCACCCGTCGCACACACACACACTCACCCGTCACACCCACACTCACTCACTCGTCCAACCCACACACTCACCCGTCGCACCCACACACACTCACACATCCCACCCACACACACTCACCTGTCCCACGCACACTCACTCGTCGCACCCACACACACTCACCCGTCCCACTACACACACTCACCTGTCGCACCACACACACTCACTCACCCGTCCCACCCACACACACTCACCGATCGCACCCACACACACTCACCCATCCCACTACACACTCACTCACCCTTCCCACTCACACACACTCACCCGTCCCACCCACACACACTCACCCGTCCCACCCACACTCACTCACCCGTCCCACCCACACACACTCACCCGTCCCACTACACACACTCACCCGTCGCACCCACACTCACTCACCCGTCCCACCCACACACACTCACCCGTCCCACTACACACACTCACCCGTCCCACCCACACACACTCACCCGTCCCACTACACACACTCACCCGTCACACTACACACACTCACCTGTCGCACCCACACACACACACTCACCCATCGCACCCACACTCACTCACCCGTCCCACTACACACACTCACCCGTCCCACCCACACACACTCACCCGTCGCACCCACACTCACTCACCCGTCCCACTACACACACTCACCTGTCCCACCCACACACACTCACCTGTCCCACCCACACACACTAACCCGTCCCACCCACACTCACTCACCCGTCCCACCCACACACACTCACCCGTCCCACTACACACTCACCCGTCGCACCCACACTCACTCACCCGTCCCACTACACACACTCACCCGTCCCACCCACACACACTCACCCGTCCCACCCACACACACTAACCCGTCCCACCCACACTCACTCACCCGTCCCACCCACACACACTCACCCGTCCCACTACACACTCACCCGTCGCACCCACACACACTCACCCGTCCCACTACACACACTCACCCGTCCCACCCACACACACTCACCCGTCCCACCCACACTCACTCACCCGTCCCACCCACACACACTCACCCGTCCCACTACACACACTCACCCGTCCCACTACACACACTCACCTGTCGCACCCACACACACTCACCCGTCGCACCCACACTCACTCACCCGTCCCACTACACACACTCACCTGTCCCACCCACACACACTCACCCGTCGCACCCACACACACTCACACGTCGCACCCACACACACTCACCCGTCCCACCCACACTCACTCACCGGTCCCACTACACACACTCACCCGTCCCACCCACACTCAATCACAAGTCCCACCCACACACACTCACCCGGCCAATACACACACTCACCCGTCGCACCCACACACACTCACCCGTCCCACCCACACTCACTCACTCGTCCCACCCACACTCACTCACCCATCCCACTCACACACACTCACCCGTCCCACTCACACTCAGCCGTCGCACCCACACACACTCACCCGTCCCACCCACACTCACCCGTCCCACCCACACTCAATCACAAGTCCCACCCACACACACTCACTCGTCCCACCCACACTCAATCACAAGTCCTTACCCACACACACTCACCCGTCACACCCACACACACTCACCCGTTGCACCCACACTCACCCATCCCACTCACACACTCACCCGTCACACCCACACTCACTCACCCGTCCCACCCACACACACTCACCCATCCCACTCACACACACACCCGTCCCACCCACACACACTCACCCGTCACACCCACACTCACTCACCCGTCCCACCCACACACACTCACCCGTCGCACCCACACACACTCACCCGTCGCACCCCTCACATTCACCCGTCGCACCCACACACACTCACCCGTCGCACCCACACACACTCACCCGTCCCACCCACACACACTCACTTGTCCCACCCACACTCAATCACCGGTCCCACCCCACACACACTTACCCGTCCCACTCACACACACTCACCCGTCCCACACACACACACTCACCCGTCCCACACACACTCACCCATCCCACCCACACTCACTCACCGGTCCCACCCCACACACACTCACCCGTCCCACCCACACACACTCACCCGTCCCACACACACACACTCACCCGTCCCACACACACTCACCCATCCCACCCACTCTCACTCACCGGTCCCACCCCACACACACTCACCCGTCCCACCCACACACACTCACCCGTGCCACTCACACACACTCACCCGTCCCACACACACTCACCCATCCCACCCACACTCACTCACCGGTCCCACCCCACACACACTCACTCGTGCCACCCACACACACTCACCCGTCCCACTCACACACACTCACCCGTCACACCCACACTCACTCACCCGTCCCACCCACACACACTCACCGGTCCCACACACACTCACTCACCCATCCCAGCCCACACACACTCACCCGTCGCACCCACACTCACTCACCCGTCGCACCAACACACACTCACCCATCCCACCCACACTCACTCACCCATCCCACCCCACACACACTCACCCGTCCCACCCACACACACTCACCCGTCACACCCACACTCACTCACCCGTCCCACCCACACACACTCACCCGTCCCACTACACACACTCACCCGTCCCACCCACACACACTCACCCGTCCCACTACACACACTCACCCGTCACACTACACACACTCACCTGTCGCACCCACACACACACACTCACCCATCGCACCCACACTCACTCACCCGTCCCACTACACACACTCACCTGTCCCACCCACACACACTCACCCGTCGCACCCACACTCACTCACCCGTCCCACTACACACACTCACCTGTCCCACCCACACACACTCACCTGTCCCACCCACACACACTAACCCGTCCCACCCACACTCACTCACCCGTCCCACCCACACACACTCACCCGTCCCACTACACACTCACCCGTCGCACCCACACTCACTCACCCGTCCCACTACACACACTCACCCGTCCCACCCACACACACTCACCCGTCCCACCCACACACACTAACCCGTCCCACCCACACTCACTCACCCGTCCCACCCACACACACTCACCCGTCCCACTACACACTCACCCGTCGCACCCACACTCACTCACCCGTCCCACTACACACACTCACCCGTCCCACCCACACACACTCACCCGTCCCACCCACACTCACTCACCCGTCCCACCCACACACACTCACCCGTCCCACTACACACACTCACCTGTCGCACCCACACACACTCACCCGTCGCACCCACACTCACTCACCCGTCCCACTACACACACTCACCTGTCCCACCCACACACACTCACCCGTCGCACCCACACACACTCACCCGTCGCACCCACACACACTCACCCGTCCCACCCACACTCACTCACCCGTCCCACTACACACACTCACCCGTCCCACCCACACTCAATCACAAGTCCCACCCACACACACTCACCCGGCCAATACACACACTCACCCGTCGCACCCACACACACTCACCCGTCCCACCCACACTCACTCACTCGTCCCACCCACACTCACTCACCCATCCCACTCACACACACTCACCCGTCCCACTCACACTCAGCCGTCGCACCCACACACACTCACCCGTCCCACCCACACTCACCCGTCCCACCCACACTCAATCACAAGTCCCACCCACACACACTCACTCGTCCCACCCACACTCAATCACAAGTCCCACCCACACACACTCACCCGTCACACCCACACACACTCACCCGTTGCACCCACACTCACCCATCCCACTCACACACTCACCCGTCACACCCACACTCACTCACCCGTCCCACCCACACACACTCACCCATCCCACTCACACACACACCCGTCCCACCCACACACACTCACCCGTCACACCCACACTCACTCACCCGTCCCACCCACACACACTCACCCGTCGCACCCACACACACTCACCCGTCGCACCCCTCACATTCACCCATCGCACCCACACACACACTCACCCGTCGCACCCACACACACTCACCCGTCCCACCCACACACACTCACTTGTCCCACCCACACTCAATCACCGGTCCCACCCCACACACACTTACCCGTCCCACTCACACACACTCACCCGTCCCACACACACACACTCACCCGTCCCACCCACACACACTCACCCGTCCCACCCACACACACTCACCGGTCCCACCCCACACACACTCACCCGTCCCACCCACACACACTCACCCGTCCCACACACACACACTCACCCGTCCCACCCACACACACTCACCCATCCCACCCACACTCACTCACCGGTCCCACCCCACACACACTCACCCGTCCCACCCACACACACTCACCCGTGCCACTCACACACACTCACCCGTCCCACACACACACCCGTCCCACACACACTCACCCATCCCACCCACACTCACTCACCGGTCCCACCCCACACACACTCACTCGTGCCACCCACACACACTCACCCGTCCCACCCACACACACTCACCCGTCACACCCACACTCACTCACCCGTCCCACCCACACACACTCACCGGTCCCACACACACTCACTCACCCATCCCACCCCACACACACTCACCCGCACCCATCCCACCCCACACACACTCGCACCCACACTCACTCACCCGTCGCACCAACACACACTCACCAATCCCACCCACACTCACTCACCGGTCCCACCCCACACACACACACTCACCCGTCCCACACACACACACTCACCCGTCCCACACACACTCACCCATCCCACCCACACTCACTCACCGGTCACACCCCACACACACTCACCCGTCCCACCCACACACACTCACCCGTCCCACTCACACACACTCACCGTCACACCCACACTCACTCACCCGTCCCACCCACACACACTCACCCGTCGCACCAACACACACTCACCCGTCCCACCCACACTCACTCACCCTTCCCACTCACACTCACTCACCCATCCCACCCACACTCACTCACCCGTCCCACTCACACTCACTCACCCGTCACACCCACACTCACTCACCCGTCCCACTCACACTCACTCACCCGTCCCACACACACACACTCACCCGTCGCACCCACACTCACTCACCCGTCCCACCCACACACACTCACCCGTCCCACTCACACACACTCACCGTCACACCCACACTCACTCACCCGTCACACCCACACTCACTCACCCGTCGCACCAACACACACTCACCCATCCCACCCACACTCACTCACCGGTCCCACCCCACACACACTCACCCGTCCCACACACACACACTCACCCGGCCCACACACACTCACCCATCCCACCCACACTCACTCACCGGTCCCACCCCACACGCACTCACCCGTCCCACCCACACACACTCACCCGTCGCACCCACACTCACTCACCTGTCGCACCAACACACACTCACCCATCCCACCCACACTCACCCATCCCACCCACACACACTCACCCGTCACACCCACACTCACTCACCCGTCCCACCCACACACACTCACTCGTCCAACCCACACACTCACCCGTCGCACCCACACACACTCACCCGTCCCACCCACA
>NC_086124.1:32228651-32258651 GCF_963921235.1 Mobula hypostoma
CACACTCACTCACCCTGTCTCTCACACACACACACACTCACCCTGTCTCTCACATACACACTCACTCACCCTGTCTCTCACACACTCACACACCCTGTCTCTCACATACACACTCACTCACCCTGTCTCTCACACACTCACTCACCCTGTCTCTCACACACTCACACACCCTGTCTCTCACATACACACTCACTCACCCTGTCTCTCACATACACACTCACTCACCCTGTCTCTCACACACTCACACACCCTGTCTCTCACATACACACTCACACACCCTGTCTCTCACATACACACTCACTCACCCTGTCTCTCACATACACACTCACTCACCCTGTCTCTCACACACTCACACACCCTGTCTCTCACATACACACTCACTCACCCTGTCTCTCACATACACACTCACACACCCTGTCTCTCACATCACACACTACACTCACCCTGTCTCTCACACACTCACCACCCTGTCTCTCACACACACTCACTCACCCTGTCTCTCACACACTCACTCACCCTGTCTCTCACACACTCACTCACCCTGTCTCTCACATACACACTCACTCACCCTGTCTCTCACACACTCACACACCCTGTCTCTCACATACACACTCACTCACCCTGTCTCTCACATACACACTCACTCACCCTGTCTCTCACATACACTCTCACTCACCCTGTCTCACCCTGTCTCTCACACACTCACTCACCCTGTCTCTCACATACACACTCACTCACCCTGTCTCTCACATACACACTCACTCACCCTGTCTCTCACACACTCACTCACCCTGTCTCTCACATACACACTCACACACCCTGTCTCTCACACACTCACACACCCTGTCTCTCACACACTCACTCACCCTGTCTCTCACACACTCACACACCCTGTCTCTCACATACACACTCACTCACCCTGTCTCTCACATACACACTCACTCACCCTGTCTCTCACACACTCACACACCCTGTCTCTCACATACACACTCACTCACCCTGTCTCTCACACACTCACACACCCTGTCTCTCACATACACACTCACTCACCCTGTCTCTCACATACACACTCACTCACCCTGTCTCTCACACACTCACACACCCTGTCTCTCACATACACACTCACTCACCCTGTCTCTCACACACTCACTCACCCTGTCTCTCACATCACACACTCACACACCCTGTCTCTCACATACACACTCACACACCCTGTCTCTCACATACACACTCACTCACCCTGTCTCTCACACACTCACACACCCTGTCTCTCACACCCTGTCTCTCACACACTCACTCACCCTGTCTCTCACACACTCACACACCCTGTCTCTCACATACACACTCACTCACCCTGTCTCTCACATACACACTCACACACCCTGTCTCTCACATACACACTCACTCACCCTGTCTCTCACACACACTCACTCACCCTGTCTCTCACACACTCACACACCCTGTCTCTCACATACACACTCACTCACCCTGTCTCTCACATACACACTCACACACCCTGTCTCTCACATACACACTCACTCACCCTGTCTCTCACACACTCACTCACCCTGTCTCTCACACACTCACACACCCTGTCTCTCACATACACACTCACTCACCCTGTCTCTCACATACACACTCACACACCCTGTCTCTCACACACTCACACACCCTGTCTCTCACATACACACTCACTCACCCTGTCTCTCACACACTCACACACCCTGTCTCTCACACACTCACACACCCTGTCTCTCACATACACACTCACTCACCCTGTCTCTCACATACACACTCACTCACCCTGTCTCTCACATACACACTCACACACCCTGTCTCTCACACACTCACACACCCTGTCTCTCACATACACACTCACACACTCACCCTGTCTCTCACATACACACTCACTCACCCTGTCTCTCACACACTCACACACCCTGTCTCTCACATACACACTCACTCACCCTGTCTCTCACATACACACTCACTCACCCTGTCTCTCACATACACACTCACTCACCCTGTCTCTCACACACTCACACACCCTGTCTCTCACATACACACTCACTCACCCTGTCTCTCACATACACACTCACTCACCCTGTCTCTCACACACTCACACACCCTGTCTCTCACATACACACTCACACACCCTGTCTCTCACATACACACTCACTCACCCTGTCTCTCACACACTCACACACCCTGTCTCTCACATACACACTCACTCACCCTGTCTCTCACACACTCACACACCCTGTCTCTCACATACACACTCACTCACCCTGTCTCTCACACACTCACACACCCTGTCTCTCACATACACACTCACACACCCTGTCTCTCACATACACACTCACTCACCCTGTCTCTCACACACTCACTCACCCTGTCTCTCACACACTCACACACCCTGTCTCTCACACACTCACACACCCTGTCTCTCACACACTCACACACCCTGTCTCTCACACACTCACACACCCTGTCTCTCACATACACACTCACTCACCCTGTCTCTCACACACTCACACACCCTGTCTCTCACATACACACTCACTCACCCTGTCTCTCACATACACACTCACTCACCCTGTCTCTCACACACTCACACACCCTGTCTCTCACATACACACTCACACACCCTGTCTCTCACACACTCACACACCCTGTCTCTCACATACACACTCACTCACCCTGTCTCTCACACACTCACACACCCTGTCTCTCACATACACACTCACTCACCCTGTCTCTCACATACACACTCACTCACCCTGTCTCTCACACACTCACACACCCTGTCTCTCACATACACACTCACTCACCCTGTCTCTCACATACACACTCACTCACCCTGTCTCTCACACACTCACACACCCTGTCTCTCACACACTCACACACCCTGTCTCTCACATACACACTCACTCACCCTGTCTCTCACATACACACTCACTCACCCTGTCTCTCACATACACACTCACTCACCCTGTCTCTCACACACTCACACACCCTGTCTCTCACATACACACTCACACACCCTGTCTCTCACATACACACTCACTCACCCTGTCTCTCACACACTCACTCACCCTGTCTCTCACACACTCACACACCCTGTCTCTCACATACACACTCACTCACCCTGTCTCTCACACACTCACACACCCTGTCTCTCACATACACACTCACTCACCCTGTCTCTCACATACACACTCACTCACCCTGTCTCTCACATACACACTCACACACCCTGTCTCTCACACACTCACACACCCTGTCTCTCACATACACACTCACTCACCCTGTCACACTCACTCACCCTGTCTCTCACACACTCACACACCCTGTCTCTCACATACACACTCACTCACCCTGTCTCTCACATACACACTCACACACCCTGTCTCTCACATACACACTCACTCACCCTGTCTCTCACACACTCACTCACCCTGTCTCTCACACACTCACACACCCTGTCTCTCACACACTCACACACCCTGTCTCTCACATACACACTCACTCACCCTGTCTCTCACACACTCACACACCCTGTCTCTCACACACTCACACACCCTGTCTCTCACATACACACTCACTCACCCTGTCTCTCACATACACACTCACTCACCCTGTCTCTCACACACACTCACACACCCTGTCTCTCACACACTCACACACCCTGTCTCTCACATACACACTCACTCACCCTGTCTCTCACACACTCACACACCCTGTCTCTCACATACACACTCACACACTCACCCTGTCTCTCACATACACACTCACTCACCCTGTCTCTCACACACTCACACACCCTGTCTCTCACATACACACTCACTCACCCTGTCTCTCACATACACACTCACTCACCCTGTCTCTCACACACTCACACACCCTGTCTCTCACATACACACTCACTCACCCTGTCACACTCACTCACCCTGTCTCTCACATACACACTCACTCACCCTGTCTCTCACACACTCACACACCCTGTCTCTCACATACACACTCACTCACCCTGTCTCTCACATACACACTCACTCACCCTGTCTCTCACATACACACTCACTCACCCTGTCTCTCACACACTCACACACCCTGTCTCTCACATACACACTCACTCACCCTGTCTCTCACACACTCACCCTGTCTCTCACACACTCACACACCCTGTCTCTCACACACTCACACACCCTGTCTCTCACATACACACTCACTCACCCTGTCACACTCACTCACCCTGTCTCTCACACACTCACACACCCTGTCTCTCACATACACACTCACTCACCCTGTCTCTCACATACACACTCACTCACCCTGTCTCTCACATACACACTCACTCACCCTGTCTCTCACATACACACTCACACACCCTGTCTCTCACATACACACTCACTCACCCTGTCTCTCACACACTCACACACCCTGTCTCTCACACACTCGCACACCCTGTCTCTCACACACTCACACACCCTGTCTCTCACATACACACTCACTCACCCTGTCTCTCACATACACACTCACCCTGTCTCTCACATACACACTCACACACTCACCCTGTCTCTCACATACACACTCACTCACCCTGTCTCTCACACACTCACACACCCTGTCTCTCACATACACACTCACTCACCCTGTCTCTCACATACACACTCACTCACCCTGTCTCTCACACACTCACACACCCTGTCTCTCACATACACACTCACTCACCCTGTCTCTCACACACTCACACACCCTGTCTCTCACATACACACTCACTCACCCTGTCTCTCACATACACACTCACTCACCCTGTCTCTCACACACTCACACACCCTGTCTCTCACATACACACTCACTCACCCTGTCTCTCACATACACACTCACTCACCCTGTCTCTCACACACTCACACACCCTGTCTCTCACATACACACTCACTCACCCTGTCTCTCACACACTCACACACCCTGTCTCTCACACACTCACACACTGTCTCTCACACACTCACACACCCTGTCTCTCACATACACACTCACTCACCCTGTCTCTCACATACACACTCACTCACCCTGTCTCTCACACACTCACACACCCTGTCTCTCACACACTCACACACCCTGTCTCTCACATACACACTCACTCACCCTGTCTCTCACATACACACTCACTCACCCTGTCTCTCACATACACACTCACTCACCCTGTCTCTCACACACTCACACACCCTGTCTCTCACACACTCACACACTCACACACTCACCCTGTCTCTCACATACACACTCACTCACCCTGTCTCTCACACACTCACACACCCTGTCTCTCACATACACACTCACTCACCCTGTCTCTCACACACTCACACACCCTGTCTCTCACATACACACTCACTCACCCTGTCTCTCACATACACACTCACTCACCCTGTCTCTCACACACTCACACACCCTGTCTCTCACATACACACTCACTCACCCTGTCTCTCACACACTCACACACCCTGTCTCTCACATACACACTCACTCACCCTGTCTCTCACATACACACTCACTCACCCTGTCTCTCACACACTCACTCACCCTGTCTCTCACATACACACTCACTCACCCTGTCTCTCACATACACACTCACTCACCCTGTCTCTCACACACTCACACACCCTGTCTCTCACACACTCACACACCCTGTCTCTCACACACTCACACACCCTGTCTCTCACATACACACTCACTCACCCTGTCTCTCACATACACACTCACTCACCCTGTCTCTCACATACACACTCACACACCCTGTCTCTCACACACTCACACACCCTGTCTCTCACATACACACTCACACACTCACCCTGTCTCTCACATACACACTCACTCACCCTGTCTCTCACACACTCACACACCCTGTCTCTCACATACACACTCACTCACCCTGTCTCTCACACACACTCACACACCCTGTCTCTCACATACACACTCACTCACCCTGTCTCTCACATACACACTCACTCACCCTGTCTCTCACATACACACTCACACACCCTGTCTCTCACATACACACTCACTCACCCTGTCTCTCACACACTCACACACCCTGTCTCTCACATACACACTCACTCACCCTGTCTCTCACACACTCACTCACCCTGTCTCTCACATACACACTCACTCACCCTGTCTCTCACATACACACTCACACACCCTGTCTCTCACACACTCACACACCCTGTCTCTCACATACACACTCACACACCCTGTCTCTCACACACTCACACACCCTGTCTCTCACACACTCACACACCCTGTCTCTCACATACACACTCACACACCCTGTCTCTCACATACACACTCACACACCCTGTCTCTCACATACACACTCACTCACCCTGTCTCTCACACACTCACACACCCTGTCTCTCACACACTCACACACCCTGTCTCTCACATACACACTCACTCACCCTGTCTCTCACATACACACTCACTCACCCTGTCTCTCACACACTCACACACCCTGTCTCTCACACACACACTCACTCACCCTGTCTCTCACATACACACTCACTCACCCTGTCTCTCACACACTCACACACCCTGTCTCTCACACACTCACACACCCTGTCTCTCACACACTCACACACCCTGTCTCTCACATACACACTCACTCACCCTGTCTCTCACATACACACTCACTCACCCTGTCTCTCACATACACACTCACACACCCTGTCTCTCACATACACACTCACACACCCTGTCTCTCACATACACACTCACTCACCCTGTCTCTCACATACACACTCACTCACCCTGTCTCTCACACACTCACACACCCTGTCTCTCACATACACACTCACTCACCCTGTCTCTCACATACACACTCACTCACCCTGTCTCTCACATACACACTCACACACCCTGTCTCTCACATACACACTCACACACCCTGTCTCTCACATACACACTCACTCACCCTGTCTCTCACATACACACTCACTCACCCTGTCTCTCACACACTCACACACCCTGTCTCTCACACACTCACACACCCTGTCTCTCACATACACACTCACTCACCCTGTCTCTCACACACTCACTCACCCTGTCTCTCACACACTCACACACCCTGTCTCTCACATACACACTCACTCACCCTGTCTCTCACATACACACTCACTCACCCTGTCTCTCACACACTCACACACCCTGTCTCTCACATACACACTCACACACCCTGTCTCTCACACACTCACACACCCTGTCTCTCACATACACACTCACTCACCCTGTCTCTCACATACACACTCACTCACCCTGTCTCTCACATACACACTCACACACCCTGTCTCTCACACACTCACACACCCTGTCTCTCACATACACACTCACACACTCACCCTGTCTCTCACATACACACTCACTCACCCTGTCTCTCACACACTCACACACCCTGTCTCTCACATACACACTCACTCACCCTGTCTCTCACACACTCACACACCCTGTCTCTCACATACACACTCACTCACCCTGTCTCTCACACACTCACTCACCCTGTCTCTCACACACTCACACACCCTGTCTCTCACATACACACTCACTCACCCTGTCTCTCACATACACACTCACTCACCCTGTCTCTCACACACTCACTCACACCCTGTCTCTCACATACACACTCACACACCCTGTCTCTCACATACACACTCACTCACCCTGTCTCTCACATACACACTCACTCACCCTGTCTCTCACACACTCACACACCCTGTCTCTCACATACACACTCACTCACCCTGTCTCTCACATACACACTCACACACCCTGTCTCTCACATACACACTCACTCACCCTGTCTCTCACATACACACTCACTCACCCTGTCTCTCACATACACACTCACTCACCCTGTCTCTCACACACTCACACACCCTGTCTCTCACACACTCACACACCCTGTCTCTCACATACACACTCACTCACCCTGTCACACTCACTCACCCTGTCTCTCACACACTCACACACCCTGTCTCTCACATACACACTCACTCACCCTGTCTCTCACATACACACTCACTCACCCTGTCTCTCACACACTCACACACCCTGTCTCTCACACACTCACACACCCTGTCTCTCACATACACACTCACTCACCCTGTCACACTCACTCACCCTGTCTCTCACATACACACTCACACACCCTGTCTCTCACACACTCACACACCCTGTCTCTCACATACACACTCACTCACCCTGTCTCTCACATACACACTCACTCACCCTGTCTCTCACACACTCACACACCCTGTCTCTCACACACTCACACACCCTGTCTCTCACATACACACTCACTCACCCTGTCTCTCACATACACACTCACTCACCCTGTCTCTCACATACACACTCACTCACCCTGTCTCTCACACACTCACACACCCTGTCTCTCACATACACACTCACTCACCCTGTCTCTCACATACACACTCACTCACCCTGTCTCTCACACACTCACTCACCCTGTCTCTCACATACACACTCACTCACCCTGTCTCTCACACACTCACACACCCTGTCTCTCACATACACACTCACTCACCCTGTCTCTCACACACTCACACACCCTGTCTCTCACATACACACTCACACACCCTGTCTCTCACACACTCACTCACCCTGTCTCTCACATACACACTCACTCACCCTGTCTCTCACATACACACTCACTCACCCTGTCTCTCACACACACTCACTCACCCTGTCTCTCACATACACACTCACTCACCCTGTCTCTCACACACTCACACACCCTGTCTCTCACATACACACTCACTCACCCTGTCACACTCACTCACCCTGTCTCTCACACACTCACACACCCTGTCTCTCACATACACACTCACTCACCCTGTCTCTCACATACACACTCACTCACCCTGTCTCTCACACACTCACACACCCTGTCTCTCACACACTCACACACCCTGTCTCTCACATACACACTCACTCACCCTGTCTCTCACACACTCACACACCCTGTCTCTCACACACTCACACACCCTGTCTCTCACACACTCACACACCCTGTCTCTCACATACACACTCACTCACCCTGTCTCTCACACACTCACACACCCTGTCTCTCACATACACACTCACACACTCACCCTGTCTCTCACATACACACTCACTCACCCTGTCTCTCACACACTCACACACCCTGTCTCTCACATACACACTCACACACCCTGTCTCTCACACACTCACACACCCTGTCTCTCACACACACTCACTCACCCTGTCTCTCACACACTCACACACCCTGTCTCTCACATACACACTCACTCACCCTGTCTCTCACATACACACTCACTCACCCTGTCTCTCACACACTCACACACCCTGTCTCTCACATACACACTCACTCACCCTGTCTCTCACACACTCACCCTGTCTCTCACACACTCACACACCCTGTCTCTCACATACACACTCACTCATCCTGTCACACTCACTCACCCTGTCTCTCACACACTCACACACCCTGTCTCTCACATACACACTCACTCACCCTGTCTCTCACATACACACTCACTCACCCTGTCTCTCACACACTCACACACCCTGTCTCTCACACACTCACACACCCTGTCTCTCACATACACACTCACTCACCCTGTCTCTCACACACTCACACACCCTGTCTCTCACATACACACTCACTCACCCTGTCTCTCACACACTCACACACCCTGTCTCTCACATACACACTCACTCACCCTGTCTCTCACATACACACTCACTCACCCTGTCTCTCACACACTCACACACCCTGTCTCTCACATACACACTCACTCACCCTGTCTCTCACACACTCACACACCCTGTCTCTCACATACACACTCACTCACCCTGTCTCTCACATACACACTCACTCACCCTGTCTCTCACATACACACTCACACACCCTGTCTCTCACACACTCACACACCCTGTCTCTCACATACACACTCACACACTCACCCTGTCTCTCACATACACACTCACTCACCCTGTCTCTCACACACTCACACACCCTGTCTCTCACATACACACTCACCCTGTCTCTCACATACACACTCACTCACCCTGTCTCTCACACACTCACACACCCTGTCTCTCACATACACACTCACTCACCCTGTCTCTCACACACACTCACACACCCTGTCTCTCACACACTCACACACCCTGTCTCTCACATACACACACACTCACCCTGTCTCTCACATACACACTCACTCACCCTGTCTCTCACACACTCACACACCCTGTCTCTCACACACTCACACACCCTCCACTCTCACACTACACACACTCACCCTCCCACCACCACCACCCTCACCCTGTCTCTCCACACACTCACACACCCTGTCTCTCACATACACACTCACTCACCCTGTCACCCACTCACTCACCCTGTCTCTCACACACTCACTCACCCTGTCTCTCACTACACACTCACTCACCCTGTCCCACACACTCACTCACCCTGTCTCTCCAACACACTCACTCACCCTGTCACACTCACTCACCCTGTCTCTCACACACACACACTCACTCACCCTGTCTCTCACATACACACTCACTCACCCTGTCTCTCACATACACACTCACTCACCCTGTCTCTCACATACACACTCACTCACCCTGTCTCTCACACACTCACCCTGTCTCTCACACACTCACACACCCTGTCTCTCACACACTCACACACCCTGTCTCTCACATACACACTCACTCACCCTGTCTCTCACATACACACTCACTCACCCTGTCTCTCACACACTCACACACCCTGTCTCTCACATACACACTCACTCACCCTGTCTCTCACATACACACTCACTCACCCTGTCTCTCACACACTCACACACCCTGTCTCTCACACACTCACACACCCTGTCTCTCACATACACACTCACTCACCCTGTCTCTCACACACTCACACACCCTGTCTCTCACACTCACACTCACACACACACACACTCACCCTGTCTCTCACCTCACACTCACTCACCCTGTCTCTCACACACTCACACACCCTGTCTCTCACACACTCACACACCCTGTCTCTCACATACACACTCACTCACCCTGTCTCTCACACACTCACACACCCTGTCTCTCACATACACACTCACACACTCACCCTGTCTCTCACATACACACTCACTCACCCTGTCTCTCACACACACACTCACCCTGTCTCTCACATACACACTCACTCACCCTGTCTCTCACACACTCACACACCCTGTCTCTCACATACACACTCACACACCCTGTCTCTCACATACACACTCACTCACCCTGTCTCTCACACACTCACACACCCTGTCTCTCACATACACACTCACTCACCACCCTGTCTCTCACATACACACTCACTCACCCTGTCTCTCACACACTCACACACCCTGTCTCTCACATACACACTCACACACTCACCCTGTCTCTCACATACACACTCACTCACCCTGTCTCTCACACACTCACACACCCTGTCTCTCACATACACACTCACTCACCCTGTCTCTCACATACACACTCACTCACCCTGTCTCTCACACACTCACTCACCCTGTCTCTCACATACACACTCACTCACCCTGTCTCTCACACACTCACACACCCTGTCTCTCACACACTCACACACCCTGTCTCTCACATACACACTCACTCACCCTGTCTCTCACACACTCACTCACCCTGTCTCTCACATACACACTCACTCACCCTGTCTCTCACATACACACTCACACACCCTGTCTCTCACACACTCACACACCCTGTCTCTCACATACACACTCACACACCCTGTCTCTCACACACTCACTCACCCTGTCTCTCACATACACACTCACTCACCCTGTCTCTCACACACTCACACACCCTGTCTCTCACATACACACTCACTCACCCTGTCTCTCACATACACACTCACTCACCCTGTCTCTCACACACTCACACACCCTGTCTCTCACATACACACTCACTCACCCTGTCTCTCACACACTCACACACCCTGTCTCTCACATACACACTCACTCACCCTGTCTCTCACACACTCACTCACCCTGTCTCTCACATACACACTCACTCACCCTGTCTCTCACATACACACTCACTCACCCTGTCTCTCACACACTCACACACCCTGTCTCTCACATACACACTCACTCACCCTGTCTCTCACATACACACTCACTCACCCTGTCTCTCACATACACACTCACACACCCTGTCTCTCACACACTCACTCACCCTGTCTCTCACATACACACTCACTCACCCTGTCTCTCACACACACACTCACTCTCCCTCTCTCACACACACTCACACACCCTGTCTCTCACATACACACTCACTCACCCTGTCTCCCACCACACTCACTCACCCGTCCCACTACACACACTCACCCGTCGCACCACACACTCACCCTCTCTCACCCACACTCACTCACTCGTCCAACCCACACACTCACCCTGTCGCACCCACACACACTCACACACCCACCCACACACTCACCACCCTGTCTCTCACCACACTCACTCACCCGTCCTCACTCACACACACTCACCCGTCCCACATACACACTCACTCACCCTGTCCCACCACACACACACCCTGTCCCACACACACACACTCACCCGTCCCACAACACACACTCACCCGTCTCTCACACACACACTCACCCGTCACACACACACTCACTCTCTCCAACCACACACACTCACCCGTCCACCCACACACACTCACACTCCCACCCACACACACTCACACCCCGTCCAACTCACACACTCACTCACCCTGTCTCTCACATACACACTCACTCACCCTGTCCCACACACACACTCACCCGTCCCACCACACTCACTCACCCGTCCACACACACTCACTCACCCGTCCACCACACACTCACTCACCCTGTCCCACTCACACTCACTCACCCGTCCCACACACTCACTCACCCTGTCCCACCCACACCACTCACCCGTCTCTCACCCACACTCACTCACCCGTCCACCACACACTCACTCACCCTGTCTCTCACATACACACTCACACACCCTGTCTCTCACATACACACTCACACACCCTGTCTCTCACATACACACTCACTCACCCTGTCTCTCACATACACACTCACTCACCCTGTCTCTCACACACTCACACACCCTGTCTCTCACATACACACTCACTCACCCTGTCTCTCACACACTCACTCACCCTGTCTCTCACATACACACTCACTCACCCTGTCTCTCACATACACACTCACTCACCCTGTCCCACCCACACTCACTCACCCGTCCCACCACACACTCACTCACCCTGTCTCTCACACACACTCACTCACCCGTCCCACCCACACACACTCACCCGTCCCACTACACACACTCACCCGTCCCACACACACTCACACACCCTGTCCTCACTACACACACACTCACCCTGTCTCACACTCACTCACACTGTCTCTCTCTCACACACTCACACACCCTGTCTCTCACATACACACTCACTCACCCTGTCTCTCACATACACACTCACACACCCTGTCTCTCACATACACACTCACTCACCCTGTCTCTCACATACACACTCACTCACCCTGTCTCTCACACACTCACCCTGTCTCTCACACACACACACACCCTGTCTCTCACATACACACACACACACCCTGTCTCTCACACACACACTCACCCACCCTGTCTCTCACACACACACTCACCCTGTCTCTCACACACTCACACACCCTGTCTCTCACACACTCACTCACCCTGTCTCTCACATACACACTCACTCACCCTGTCCCACACACACACTCACCCGTCCCACACACACACTCACTGTCCCACTCACACACTCACCCGTCCCACACACACACTCACCCGTCCTGTCTCACACACACTCACCCGTCCACCCACACTCTCACCGTCCACCACACACTCACCCGTCCACCACACACTCACCCTGTCTCTCACCCACACCACTCACCCTGTCCCACCACACCCTCTCCACCTCACTCACCCTGTCTCTCACATACACACTCACTCACCCTGTCTCTCACACACACACACACTCACTTGTCCCACTACACACACTCACCCGTCCCACTACACACACTCACCCGTCGCACACACACACACTCACCCGTCACACCCACACTCACTCACTCGTCCAACCCACACACTCACCCGTCGCACCCACACACACTCACACATCCCACCCACACACACTCACCTGTCCCACGCACACTCACTCGTCGCACCCACACACACTCACCCTGTCTCTCACATACACACTCACACACCCTGTCTCTCACATACACACTCACTCACCCTGTCTCTCACATACACACTCACTCACCCTGTCTCTCACACACTCACCCTGTCTCTCACACACTCACACACCCTGTCTCTCACACACTCACACACCCTGTCTCTCACATACACACTCACTCACTCTCACACACTCACTCACCCTGTCTCTCACACACTCACTCACCCTGTCCCCACCACACTCACTCACCCGTCCCACCCACACACACTCACCCGTCCAACCCACACTCACTCACCCGTCCCACTACACACTCACTCACCCTGTCCCACCCACACACACTCACCCGTCCCACCCACACTCACTCACCCGTCCCACCCACACACACTCACCCGTCCAACCCACACTCACTCACCCGTCCCACTACACACTCACCCGTCCCACTCACTCACACTCACCCGTCCCACCCACACTCACTCACCCATCCACTCACACACCCTGTCTCTCACACACTCACTCACCCTGTCTCTCACATACACACTCACACACCCTGTCTCTCACATACACACTCACTCACCCTGTCTCTCACACACACACTCACTCACCCTGTCTCTCACACACTCACACACCCTGTCTCTCACATACACACTCACTCACCCTGTCTCTCACATACACACTCACTCACCCTGTCTCTCACACACTCACACACCCTGTCTCTCACACACTCACACACCCTGTCTCTCACACACACACTCACCCGTCACACCCACACTCACTCACTCGTCCAACACACACTCACCCGTCGCACCCACACACACTCACACATCCCACCCACACACACTCACCTGTCCCACGCACACTCACCATCGCACCCACACACACTCACCCGTCCCACTCACACATACTCACCCTTCCCACCCACACACTCACACGTCCCACCCACACACACTCACCCTGTCCCACTACACACACTCACCCGTCCCACTACACACACTCACCCGTCCCACTACACACACTCACCCGTCGCACACACACACACTCACCCGTCACACCCACACTCACTCACTCGTCCAACCCACACACTCACCCGTCGCACCCACACACACTCACACATCCCACCCACACACACTCACCTGTCCCACGCACACTCACTCGTCGCACCCACACAACTCACCCGTCCCACTCACACAACTCACCCGTCCCACCCACACTCCACACGTCCCACCCACACACACTCACACTACACACACTCACCCGTCCCACCCACACACTCACCCTGTCTCTCACATACACACTCACTCACCCTGTCTCTCACATACACACTCACTCACCCTGTCTCTCACACACTCACACACCCTGTCTCTCACATACACTCACACACCCTGTCTCTCACATACACACTCACTCACCCTGTCTCTCACACACACACTCACTCACCCTGTCTCTCACACACTCACACACCCTGTCTCTCACACACACACACACCCTGTCTCTCACACACTCACTCACCCGTCCCACTCACTCACCCGTCCCACCCACACTCACCCGTCACCCTCCACTACACACTCACCCGTCCCACCCACACTCACTCACCCTGTCTCTCACACACTCACACACCCTGTCTCTCACATACACACTCACTCACCCTGTCTCTCACACACTCACACACCCTGTCTCTCACACACTCACACACCCTGTCTCTCACATACACACTCACTCACCCTGTCTCTCACATACACACTCACTCACCCTGTCTCTCACACACTCACACACCCTGTCTCTCACACACTCACACACCCTGTCTCTCACATACACACTCACTCACCCTGTCTCTCACACACACACTCACCCTGTCTCTCACACACACTCACTCACCCTGTCTCTCACATACACACTCACTCACCCTGTCTCTCACACACTCACACACCCTGTCTCTCACATACACACTCACACACCCTGTCTCTCACACACTCACACACCCTGTCTCTCACACACACACTCACCCTGTCTCTCACACACTCACACACCCTGTCTCTCACATACACACTCACTCACCCTGTCTCTCACATACACACTCACTCACCCTGTCTCTCACATACACACTCACTCACCCTGTACCACACACACACTCACCTCCCCGCCCACCCCACACTCACCCGTCCCACCCACACTCACTCACCCGTCCCACCCACACACTCACCCGTCCCACCCACACACACTCACACGTCCCACCCACACACACTCACCTGTCCCCCACACACACTCACACATCCCACCCACACACACTCACTCACCCTGTCTCTCACACACTCACACACCCTGTCTCTCACACACTCACACACCCTGTCTCTCACATACACACTCACTCACCCTGTCTCTCACATACACACTCACTCACCCTGTCTCACCCTGTCGCACACACACACACACTCACACACCCTCCTCACAACCCACACACTCACCCGTCGCACCCACACACACTCACCCATCCCACATACACACTCACTCACCACTCTCTCACATCCACACACACTCACCCGTCCCACTCACACATACTCACCCCCACTCACACACACTCACTCACCCTGTCTCTCACATACACACTCACTCACCCTGTCTCTCACACACTCACACACCCTGTCTCTCACATACACACTCACTCACCCTGTCACACTCACTCACCCTGTCCCCACTACACACTCACTCGTCCCACTCACTCACACTCACCCGTCCCACCCACACTCACTCACCCGTCCCACCCACACTCACTCACCCGTCCCACACACACACTCACCCGTCCCACCCACACACACTCACCCGTCCAACCCACACTCACTCACCCGTCCCACTACACACTCACTCGTCCCACCCACACACACTCACCCGTCCCACCCACACTCACTCACCCGTCCCACCCACACACACTCACCCGTCCAACCCACACTCACTCACCCGTCCCACTACACACTCACCCGTCCCACTCACTCACACTCACCCGTCCCACCCACACTCACTCACCCATCCCACTACACACCACTCACTCGTCCCACCCACACACACTCACCCATCCCACCCACACTCACTCACCCGTCCCACCCACACACACTCACCCGTCCCACTACACACTCACTCGTCCCACCCACACACACTCACCCTTCCCACCCACACTCACTCACCCTTCCAACCCACACACACTCACCCGTCCCACTACACACACTCACCCTGTCTCTCACACACTCACACACCCTGTCTCTCACATACACACTCACTCACCCTGTCCCACTCACACTCACTCACCCGTCCCACTACACACACTCACTGTCCCACCCACACACACTCACCCGTCCCACCTACACTCACTCACCCGTCCCACCCACACACACTCACCCGTCACACCCACACTCACTCACTCGTCCAACCCACACACTCACCAGTCGCACCCACACACACTCACACATCCCACCCAACACACTCACCTGTCCCACGCACACTCACTCATCGCAGCCACACACACTCACCCGTCCCACTCACACATACTCACCCTTCCCACCCACACACTCACCCGTCCCACTCACACACTCACTTGTCCCACTACACACACTCACCCGTCCCACTACACACACACTCACCCTGTCTCTCACACACTCACACACCCTGTCTCTCACATACACACTCACTCACCCTGTCTCTCACACACTCACCCTGTCTCTCACACACTCACACACCCTGTCTCTCACACACTCACACACCCTGTCTCTCACATACACACTCACTCACCCTGTCACACTCACTCACCCTGTCTCTCACACACTCACTCACCCTGTCTCTCACATACACACTCACTCACCCTGTCTCTCACACACACACTCACACCCTGTCTCTCACATACACACTCACTCACCCTGTCTCTCACACACTCACACACCCTGTCTCTCACACACTCACACACCCTGTCTCTCACATACACACTCACTCACCCTGTCTCTCACACACACTCACACACCCTGTCTCTCACATACACACTCACTCACCCTTTCTCTCTCACTCACCCTGTCTCTCACACACTCACACACCCTGTCTCTCACACACTCACTCACCCTGTCTCTCACACACTCACACACCCTGTCTCTCACATACACACTCACTCACCCTGTCTCTCACATACACACTCACTCACCCTGTCTCTCACACACTCACACACCCTGTCTCTCACATACACACTCACACACCCTGTCTCTCACATACACACTCACTCACCCTGTCTCTCACACACTCACCCTGTCTCTCACACACTCACACACCCTGTCTCTCACATACACACTCACTCACCCTGTCTCTCACATACACACTCACTCACCCTGTCTCTCACACACTCACACACCCTGTCTCTCACATACACACTCACTCACCCTGTCTCTCACACACTCACACACCCGTCCCACACAACACTCACACCACACATACTCACTCACCACACACTCACCGTCCCACCCACACACACTCACCCGTCCCACTACACACACTCACCCGTCCCACCACACACACTCACCCGTCCACCACACACACTCACCCGTCCACACACTCTCACCCGTCCCACCACACACTCACTCACCCGTCCCACCCACACACACTCACCCTGTCCACCCACACTCACTCACCCGTCCCACCACACACACTCACCCGTCCCACCACACACACTCACCCGTCCCACCCACACACACTCACCCGTCCCACACTCACTCACTCACCCGTCCCACCCACACTCACTCACCCTTCCCACTACACACTCACTCGTCCCACCCACACACACTCACCCGTCCCACCCACACTCACTCACCCGTCCCACCCACACACACTCACCCGTCCAACCCACACTCACTCACCCTGTCTCTCACACACTCACACACCCTGTCTCTCACATACACACTCACCCTGTCTCTCACATACACACTCACTCACCCTGTCTCTCACACACTCACACACCCTGTCTCTCACATACACACTCACTCACCCTGTCTCTCACACACTCACTCACCCTGTCTCTCACACACTCACTCACCCTGTCCCACACATACACACTCACTCACCCTGTCCCACCCCACACACTCACCCTTCCCACCCACACTCACTCACCCGTCCACCCACACACACTCACCCTGTCTCTCACCCACACTCACTCACCCGTCCCACACACTCACTCACCCTGTCTCTCACATACACACTCACTCACCCTGTCTCTCACACACACTCACTCACCCTGTCTCTCACACACACACTCACACTGTCTCTCACATACACACTCACTCACCCTGTCTCTCACACACTCACACACTCACTGTCTCTCACACACACACTCACCACCCTGTCTCTCACATACACACTCACTCACCCTGTCTCTCACCCACACACACTCACCCTGTCCCACGCACACTCACTCGTCGCACCCACACTCACCCTGTCCCACTCACACACTCACTCACCCGTCCCACCCACACACACTCACCCACACCACTCACCCCCACACACACTCACCCGTCCCACTACACACACTCACCCGTCGCACACACACACACTCACTCACCCACACTCACTCACTCGTCCACCCACACACTCACCCGTCGCACCCACACACACTCACTCACCCTGTCTCTCACATACACACTCACTCACCCTGTCTCTCACACACTCACACACCCTGTCTCTCACACACTCACACACCCTGTCTCTCACATACACACTCACTCACCCTGTCTCTCACATACACACTCACTCACCCTGTCTCTCACACACACACTCACCCTGTCGCACACACACACACTCACCCGTCGCACCCACACTCTCACCCGTCCCACTACACACTCACTCGTCCCACTCACTCACACTCACCCGTCCCACCCACACTCACTCACCCTGTCTCTCACACACTCACACACCCTGTCTCTCACATACACACTCACACACCCTGTCTCTCACATACACACTCACTCACCCTGTCTCTCACACACTCACTCACCCTGTCTCCCACTACACACTCACTCGTCCCACCCACACGCACTCACCCGTTCCACCCACACTCACTCACCCGTCCCACCCACACACACTCACCCGTCCAACCCACACTCACTCACCCGTCCCACTCACTCACACTCACCCGTCCCACCCACACTCACTCACCCATCCCACTACACACTCACTCGTCCCACCCACACACACTCACCCATCCCACCTACACACTCACTCACCCTGTCTCTCACTCTCTCACACACTCACCCTGTCTCTCACACACTCACTCACCCTGTCTCTCACACACACACTCACTCACCCTGTCCCACCCACACTCACTCACCCTTCCAACCCACACACACTCACCCGTCCCACTACACACACTCACCCGTCGCACCCACACTCTCACCCGTCCCACTACACACTCACTCGTCCCACTCACTCACACTCACCCGTCCCACCCACACTCACTCACCCGTCCCACCCACACACACTCACCCGTCCCACTACACACACTCACCCGTCCCACTACACACACTCACCCGTCGCACACACACACACTCACCGTCGCACCCACACTCTCACCCGTCCCACTACACACTCACTCGTCCCACTCACTCACACTCACCCGTCCCACCCACACTCACTCACCCGTCCCACCCACACACACTCACCCGTCCCACCCACACACACTCACCCGTCCAACCCACACTCACTCACCCGTCCCACTGCACACTCACTCGTCCCACCCACACACACTCACCCGTCCCACCCACACTCACTCACCCGTCCCACCCACACACACTCACCCGTCCCACCCACACTCACTCACCCGTCCCACTACACACTCACTCGTCCCACCCACACACACTCACCCATCCCACCCACACTCACTCACCCGTCCCACCCACACACACTCACCCGTCCCACTACACACTCACCCGTCCCACCCACACACACTCACCCGTCACACCCACACACACTCACCCGTCCCACTCACACTCACTCACCCGTCCCACTACACACACTCACCCGTCCCACCCACACACACTCACCCGTCCCACCCACACTCACTCACCCGTCCCACCCACACACACTCACCCGTCACACCCACACTCACTCACTCGTCCAACCCACACACTCACCAGTCGCACCCACACACAATCACACATCCCACCCACACACACTCACCTGTCCCACGCACACTCACTCGTCGCACCCACACACACTCACCCGTCCCACTCACACATACTCACCCTTCCCACCCACACACTCACACGTCCCACCCACACACACTCACTTGTCCCACTACACACACTCACCCGTCCCACTACACACACACTCACCCGTCGCACCCACACTCTCACCCGTCCCACTACACACTCACTCGTCCCACTCACTCACACTCACCCGTCCCACCCACACTCACTCACCCGTCCCACCCACACACACTCACCCGTCCCACCCACACTCACTCACCCGTCCCACTACACACTCACTCGTCCCACCCACACACACTCACCCATCCCACCCACACTCACTCACCCGTCCCACCCACACACACTCACCCGTCCCACTACACACTCACTCGTCCCACCCACACACACTCACCCATCCCACCCACACTCACTCACCCGTCCAACCCACACACACTCACCCGTCCCACTACACACACTCACCCGTCCCACCCACACACACTCACCCGTCCCACCCACACACACTCACCCGTCCCACCCACACACACTCACCCGTCACACCCACACTCACTCACTCGTCCAACCCACACACTCACCAGTCACACCCACACACACTCACACATCCCACCCACACACACTCACCTGTCCCACGCACACTCACTCATCGCACCCACACACACTCACCCGTCCCACTCACACATACTCACCCTTCCCACCCACACACTCACACGTCCCACCCACACACACTCACTTGTCCCACTACACACACTCACCCGTCCCACTACACACACTCACCCGTCGCACACACACACACTCACCCGTCACACCCACACTCACTCACTCGTCCAACCCACACACTCACCCGTCGCACCCACACACACTCACACATCCCACCCACACACACTCACCTGTCCCACCCACACTCACTCACCCATCCCACCCACACACACTCACCCGTCACACCCACACTCACTCACTCGTCCAACCCACACACTCACCAGTCGCACCCACACACAATCACACATCCCACCCACACACACTCACCTGTCCCACGCACACTCACTCGTCGCACCCACACTCACCCGTCCCACTCACACATACTCACCCGTCCCACCCACACACTCACACGTCCCACCCACACACACTCACTTGTCCCACTACACACACTCACCCGTCCCACTACACACACTCACCCGTCGCACACACACACACTCACCCGTCACACCCACACTCACTCACTCGTCCAACCCACACACTCACCCGTCGCACCCACACACACTCACACATCCCACCCACACACACTCACCTGACCCACGCACACTCACTCGTCGCACCCACACACACTCACCCGTCCCACTCACACATACTCACCCGTCCCACCCACACACTCACACGTCCCACCCACACACACTCACTTGTCCCGCTACACACACTCACCCGTCCCACTACACACACTCACCCGTCGCACACACACACACTCACCCGTCGCACCCACACTCTCACCCGTCCCACTACACACTCACTCGTCCCACTCACTCACACTCACCCGTCCCACTACACACTCACTCGTCCCACTCACTCACACTCACCCGTCCCACCCACACTCACTCACCCGTCCCACCCACACACACTCACCCGTCGCACCCACACTCACTCACCCGTCCCACTCACACTCACTCACCCGTCCCACACACACTCACCCGTCCCACCCACACACACTCACCCGTCACACCCACACACACCCGTCACACCCACACTCACTCACACATCCCACCCACACTCACTCACCTGTCGCACCCACACACACTCACCCGTCCCACTCACACATACTCACCCTTCCCACCCACACACTCACACGTCCCACCCACACACACTCACTTGTCCCACTACACACACTCACCCGTCCCACTACACACACTCACCTGTCGCACACACACACTCACCCGTCACACCCACACTCACTCACTCGTACAACCCACACACTCACCCGTCGCACCCACACACACTCACACATCCCACCCACACACACTCACCTGTCCCACGCACACTCACTCGTCGCACCCACACACACTCACCCGTCCCACTCACACATACTCACCCGTCCCACCCACACACTCACACGTCCCATCCACACACACTCACTTGTCCCACTACACACACTCACCCGTCCCACTACACACACTCACCCGTCGCACACACACACACACTCACCCGTCGCACCCACACTCTCACCCGTCCCACTACACACTCACTCGTCCCACTCACTCACACTCACCCGTCCCACCCACACTCACTCACCCGTCCCACCCACACACACTCACCCGTCGCACCCACACTCACTCACCCGTCCCACTCACACTCACTCACCCGTCCCACACACACACACTCACCCGTCCCACCCACACACACTCACCCGTCACACCCACACACACCCGTCACACCCACACTCACTCACACATCCCACCCACACTCACTCACCTGTCGCACCCACACACACTCACCCGTCCCACTCACACACACTCACCTGTCCCACTACACACACTCACCCGTCCCACTACACACACTCACCCGTCACACCCAGATTCACTCACCTGTCCCACCCACACTCACTCAACCGTCCCACTCACACACACTCACCCGTCCCACCCACACACACTCACCTGTCCCACCCACACACACTCACCCGTCACACCCACACTCACTCACCCGTCCCACTCACACACACTCACCCGTCCCACCCACACACACTCACCCGTCGCACACACACACACTCACCTGTCGCACCCACACACACTAACCTGTCCCACACACCCATACACTCACCCGTCCCACCCACACTCACTCAGCCGTCGCACTCACACTCACACGTCCCACTACACACACTCACCCGTCACACCCAGATTCACTCACCTGTCCCACCCACACTCACTCAACCGTCCCACTCACACACACTCACCCGTCCCACCCACACACACTCACCCGTCACACTCACACACACTCACCCGTCCCACTCACACTCACCCGTCGCACCCACACACACTCACCCGTCACACCCACACTCACTCACTCGTCCCACCCACACTCACTCACTCGTCCCACTACACACACTCACCCGTCCCACCCACACACTCACCCGTCCCACCCACACACACTCACCCGTCGCACCCCTCACATTCACCCGTCCCACCCACACACACTCACCCGTCCCACCCACACACTCACCCGTCGCACCCCTCACATTCACCCGTCCCACCCACGCACACTCACCCGTCCCACCGACACACTCACCCGTCCCACCCACACACACTCACCCGTCGCACCCCTCACATTCACCCGTCCCACTCACACTCACTCACCCGTCCCACTCACACTCACTCACCCGTCCACCCACACACACTCACACGTCCCACCCACACACACTCACTTGTCCGACTACACACACTCACCCGTCCCACTACACACACTCACCCGTCGCACACACACACACTCACCCGTCACACCCACACTCACTCACTCGTCCAACCCACACACTCACCCGTCGCACCCACACACACATCCCACCCACACACACTCACCTGTCCCACGCACACTCACTCGTCGCACCCACACACACTCACCCGTCCCACTCACACATACTCACCCGTCCCACATACACACTCACACGTCCCACCCACACACACTCACTTGTCCCACTACACACACTCACCCGTCCCACTACACACACTCACCCGTCGCACACACACACACACTCACCCGTCGCACCCACACTCACTCACCCGTCCCACCCACACACACTCACCCGTCGCACCCACACTCACTCACCCGTCCCACCCACACACACTCACCCGTCCCTCACATACTCACTCAGACATCACACCCACACTCACTCACCCGTCCCACACACACACTCACCCGTCACACCCACACTCACACACTCGTCCAGCCCACACACTCACCCGTCGCACCCACACACACTCACACATCCCACCCACACACACTCACCTGTCCCACGCACACTCACTCGTCGCACCCACACACACTCACCCGTCCCACTCACACATACTCAACCGTCCCACCCACACACTCACACGTCCCACCCACACACACTCACTTGTCCCACTACACACACTCACCCGTCCCACTACACACACTCACCCGTCGCACACACACACACTCACCCGTCGCACCCACACTCTCACCCGTCCCACTACACACTCACTCGTCCCACTCACTCACACTCACCCGTCCCACCCACACTCACTCACCCGTCCCACCCACACACACTCACCCGTCCCACTACACACACTCACCCGTCCCACTACACACACTCACCCGTCGCACACACACACACTCACCCGTCGCACCCACACTCTCACCCGTCCCACTACACACTCACTCGTCCCACTCACTCACACTCACCCGTCCCACCCACACTCACTCACCCGTCCCACCACACACACTCACCCGTCCCACCCACACACACTCACCCGTCCAACCCACACTCACTCACCCGTCCCACTACACACTCACTCGTCCCACCCACACACACTCACCCGTCCCACCCACACTCACTCACCCGTCCCACCCACACACACTCACCCGTCCAACCCACACTCACTCACCCGTCCCACTACACACTCACTCGTCCCACCCACACACACTCACCCATCCCACCCACACTCACTCACCCGTCCCACCCACACACACTCACCCGTCCCACTACACACACTCACCCGTCCCACCCACACACACTCACCCGTCACACCCACACACACTCACCCGTCCCACTCACACTCACTCACCCGTCCCACTACACACACTCACCCGTCCCACCCACACACACTCACCCGTCCCACCCACACTCACTCACCCGTCCCACCCACACACACTCACCCGTCACACCCACACTCACTCACTCGTCCAACCCACACACTCACCAGTCGCACCCACACACAATCACACATCCCACCCACACACACTCACCTGTCCCACGCACACTCACTCGTCGCACCCACACACACTCACCCGTCCCACTCACACATACTCACCCTTCCCACCCACACACTCACACGTCCCACCCACACACACTCACTTGTCCCACTACACACACTCACCCGTCCCACTACACACACACTCACCCGTCGCACCCACACTCTCACCCGTCCCACTACACACTCACTCGTCCCACTCACTCACACTCACCCGTCCCACCCACACTCACTCACCCGTCCCACCCACACACACTCACCCGTCCCACCCACACTCACTCACCCGTCCCACTACACACTCACTCGTCCCACCCACACACACTCACCCATCCCACCCACACTCACTCACCCGTCCCACCCACACACACTCACCCGTCCCACTACACACTCACTCGTCCCACCCACACACACTCACCCTTCCCACCCACACTCACTCACCCGTCCAACCCACACACACTCACCCGTCCCACTACACACACTCACCCGTCCCACCCACACACACTCACCCGTCCCACCCACACTCACTCACCCGTCCCACCCACACACACTCACCCGTCACACCCACACTCACTCACTCGTCCAACCCACACACTCACCAGTCGCACCCACACACACTCACACATCCCACCCACACACACTCACCTGTCCCACGCACACTCACTCATCGCACCCACACACACTCACCCGTCCCACTCACACATACTCACCCTTCCCACCCACACACTCACACGTCCCACCCACACACACTCATTTGTCCCACTACACACACTCACCCGTCCCACTACACACACTCACCCGTCGCACACACACACACTCACCCGTCACACCCACACTCACTCACTCGTCCAACCCACACACTCACCCGTCGCACCCACACACACTCACACATCCCACCCACACACACTCACCTGTCCCACCCACACACACTCACCCGTCCCACCCACACACACTCACCCGTCACACCCACACTCACTCACTCGTCCAACCCACACACTCACCAGTCGCACCCACACACACTCACACATCCCACCCACACACACTCACCTGTCCCACGCACACTCACTCGTCGCACCCACACTCACCCGACCCACTCACACATACTCACCCGTCCCACCCACACACTCACACGTCCCACCCACACACACTCACTTGTCCCACTACACACACTCACCCGTCCCACTACACACACTCACCCGTCGCACACACACACACTCACCCGTCACACCCACACTCACTCACTCGTCCAACCCACACACTCACCCGTCGCACCCACACACACTCACACATCCCACCCACACACACTCACCTGTCCCACGCACACTCACTCGTCGCACCCACACACACTCACCCGTCCCACTCACACATACTCACCCGTCCCACCCACACACTCACACGTCCCACCCACACACACTCACTTGTCCCACTACACACACTCACCCGTCCCACTACACACACTCACCCGTCGCACACACACACACTCACCCGTCGCACCCACACTCTCACCCGTCCCACTACACACTCACTCGTCCCACTCACTCACACTCACCCGTCCCACCCACACTCACTCACCCGTCCCACCCACACACACTCACCCGTCGCACCCACACTCACTCACCCGTCCCACCACACACACTCACCCGTCCCACCCACACACTCACCCGTCCCACCCACACACACTCACCCGTCACACCCACACACACCCGTCACACCCACACTCACTCACACATCCCACCCACACTCACTCACCTGTCGCACCCACACACACTCACCCGTCCCACTCACACATACTCACCCTTCCCACCCACACACTCACACGTCCCACCCACACACACTCACTTGTCCCACTACACACACTCACCCGTCCCACTACACACACTCACCTGTCGCACACACACACTCACCCGTCACACCCACACTCACTCACTCGTACAACCCACACACTCACCCGTCGCACCCACACACACTCACACATCCCACCCACACACACTCACCTGTCCCACGCACACTCACTCGTCGCACCCACACACACTCACCCGTCCCACTCACACATACTCACCCGTCCCACCCACACACTCACACGTCCCATCCACACACACTCACTTGTCCCACTACACACACTCACCCGTCCCACTACACACACTCACCCGTCGCACACACACACACACTCACCCGTCGCACCCACACTCTCACCCGTCCCACTACACACTCACTCGTCCCACTCACTCACACTCACCCGTCCCACCCACACTCACTCACCCGTCCCACCCACACACACTCACCCGTCGCACCCACACTCACTCACCCGTCCCACTCACACTCACTCACCCGTCCCACACACACACACTCACCCGTCCCACCCACACACACTCACCCGTCACACCCACACACACCCGTCACACCCACACTCACTCACACATCCCACCCACACTCACTCACCTGTCGCACCCACACACACTCACCCGTCCCACTCACACACACTCACCTGTCCCACTACACACACTCACCCGTCCCACTACACACACTCACCCGTCACACCCAGATTCACTCACCTGTCCCACCCACACTCACTCAACCGTCCCACTCACACACACTCACCCGTCCCACCCACACACACTCACCTGTCCCACCCACACACACTCACCCGTCACACCCACACTCACTCACCCGTCCCACTCACACACACTCACCCGTCCCACCCACACACACTCACCCGTCGCACACACACACACTCACCTGTCGCACCCACACACACTAACCTGTCCCACACACCCATACACTCACCCGTCCCACCCACACTCACTCAGCCGTCGCACTCACACTCACACGTCCCACTACACACACTCACCCGTCACACCCAGATTCACTCACCTGTCCCACCCACACTCACTCAACCGTCCCACTCACACACACTCACCCGTCCCACCCACACACACTCACCCGTCACACCCACACTCACTCACCCGTCCCACTCACACACACTCACCCGTCCCACTCACACTCACCCGTCGCACCCACACACACTCACCCGTCCCACCCACACACACTCACCCGTCGCACACACACACACACTCACCCGTCCCACTCACACTCACTCACCCGTCCCACCCACACACACACACTCACCTGTCGCACCCACACACACTAACCCATCGCACTCACACACTCACCCGTCGCACCCACACTCACTCACCTGTCCCACCCACACACACCCACCCGTCCCACTACGCACACTCACCCGTCCCACTACGCACACTCACCCGTCCCACCCACACTCACTCACCCGTCGCACCCCACACACTCACCCGTCCCACCCACACCCACTCACCCTTCACACCCACACACACTCACCCATCCCACCCACACTCACTCACCCGTCCCACCCACACACACTCACCTGTCACACCCACACACACTCACCTGTCCCACACACCCACACACTCACCCGTCCCACCCACACTCACTCACCCGTCGCACTCACACACACTCACCCG
>NC_086124.1:32263651-32271151 GCF_963921235.1 Mobula hypostoma
CATTGCATCAAAGGTTATGGGGAGAAGTCTGGGGAGTGGGGCTGAGGAGGGAGAAAAGGATCGGCCATGGAGTAGACTCGATGGGCCAAATGGCCTAATTCTGCTCCTATGTCTTATGGTCTTAGGGGCGGTGATGAGGTAGTGCCGGGCTGTGGGAGGGGCGTTGAAGAGGGAGTGTCACCCCGCGTGAGGGGCAGTGAGGAGGGAGTACTGTGCTGTGGGAGGGACGGTGTGGAGGGAAGCCATGTTGTAGGAGGGGGCATGAGGAGAGAGCACTGGTGAGAAGGGAGTGACATGCTGTGGGAGCGGCAGTGAGGAGGAAACGTGTTTGACGTTTCCATCCCGCTGAAAAGATTTACATCGCCCACCCAATCAGTACCTCTCATGATCTTTCAAACTTCTGTCAGATCTCCCCTCAGCCTCCATCACTCCAGAAAAAAAAAACAAGTTTATCCTATGTCTGCTTACAGCTTATCTGTCCTGCCAATAGAGAGGGTCCAAAGGAGGTTCACGAGGATGATCCCAGGAATGAAGATCCTTGTGAAGATCCACGTGTCACCCTGGACCTTGTGAAGTTCCACATGCATTTAATGGGTCTGGGACTGTACTCGCTGGAGATTAGAAGAATGAAAGGGAGATCACATTGAAACCTATCGAATATTGTAAGACCTAGATAGAGTGTATGTGGAAAGGATGTTTCCTGTGGTGGGGAAGTTTAGGACCAGAGGGCACAGCCTCAGACTGGAAGGACGTCCATCGAGAACAGAAATGAAGAGGATCTTCTTTAGCCAAAGGGTGGTGAATCTGTGAAATTCATTGCCACAAATGGCTGAAGAGGCCAAATATATTTAAAGCAGAGATTGATAGGTCCTTGTTTCGTCAGGAGATCAGAGATTACAAGGAGACAGGATTACAGGGTTTAGAGGATTAATAAATATGATGCAATGGTGGAGCAGACTTGATAGACAAATAGCCTAATTCTGCTCCAATGTCTTATACACTCTGTAAAGCAGGCAACATCCTGATGAACCTCCTCTGCAAGCTGTCCAAAGCCTCCATTATAACGTGGTGGCAGAGCTGTGCACAGTACCTCACGGTCCCGGTCCGGGAGGAAGCTGGTGTCCACATCCGGGTTTTTGCCGAGTTTCCTTTTCTTCACTGGAACTTCTGAAATGGAAAACATTGGGGACACTGAATGTCTGCAGTAGGACAGGAGGTGTTGGGGGGAGGGTTGGGAGTCGGAAGCAGCCATTTTGCCTTGGGCCAGAGGGAAAGGTGGGGAGGGTTACTGGCTTTGGAGTGGCACCTGGCCCCCTTGTCCATCAGATGGACCTGTATGAGCCAATGGGAACACTGCTGAGGGAGAGCAGGGTGACTACAGTTCCATCCTGTACACTATACTCTGTTCTACAACCCAGAAAGGGGCCCTTCAGCCCATCTCCTTCAGGACAGCCAGGTATCAACCTGACCTAGTCCCATTAGTCAGTGTTTGGTGTATATCACTCCGGACCTTGTGAAGATCCACATGTCCCCCTGGACCTTGTGAAGATCCGTGTGTCCCCCCGGACCTTGTGAAGATCCGCGTGTCCCCCCGGACCTCGTGAAGATCCGCGTGTCCCCCCGGACCTCGTGAAGATCCACATGTCCCCCCTGGCCCTTGTGAAGATCCCATGTCCCCCCGGACCTCATGAAGATCCACGTGTCCCCCTGGACCTTATGAAGATCTACGTGTCCCCCCCGGACCTCGTGAAGATCCATGTGTCCCGGACCATGTGAAGATCCACGTGTCCCCCTGGCCCTTGTGAAGATCCACATGTCCCCTGGACCTCGTGAAGATCCACGTGTCCCCTGGACCTCGTGAAGATCCATGTGTCCCCCCCGGACCTCGTGAAGATCCACGTGTCCCCCCCGACCTCGTGAAGATCCACGTGTCCCCCCCGGACCTTGTGAAGATCCACATGTCCCCCCGGACCTTGTGAAGATCCACGTGTCCCCCTGGCCCTTGTGAAGATCCACGTGTCCCCCTGGCCCTTGTGAAGATCCCATGTCCCCCTGGACCTTGTGAAGATCCACAATCCTAACTGGTACGTCTATAATCTGTGGGAGGAAACTGGATCACCCAGAGGAAACTTAAGCATTCACAAGGACAGCGTACAAACAGCAAACTGAATCGGGATTGCTGGCACTGTGAACTGTTACGCTAACTGCAGGGCTGCCGCGATGTGCATTTGGAGTGTTTACAAGGCGCCTGGACAAGTACAGGGATAAGAAAGGCAGAGACAATGGGCCAAACAGCATCAGTATGGGATCGGGGGGCTGAAAGAGCCCCTGCCCCTGCTGGTATCTCGCTTTGATTCTGAGTTGCAAATTCAGTTGCTGCCAGAGCAGCTGGGAATTTGAAACGGACGTTACTGAAAGACTGTGAACCACCCCACCCCGCCCCTTACCGGGCACGCGGGACCCAGCAGCAAACTGATCCGCAAACCTGAAGAACGCCCTCGAATGTTGGAAAGCGGCCAGCCAACTCAGGCAAAGTATGACAGAGAGTTCACACTGACCCTGGCTCAGCCCGGGGAGAGAGGCAGAGAGGAACTGACCACTCTGCCCCACCCCACCACACAGGGTACGTGTTCCTACCTCAGAGGGTGCAGATGGCAGAGAGGGTGGGAGGAGGGAGGGAGGGAGAGAGGGAGAGACTGAGAGGAGTGAGCAAGAGAGAGAGAGAGAGAGGTAGCTGGAGGAGGAGGGATGGGGAGAAGGGAGATAGGGTGGGGGACGGACTGTGGTAGGAGGGAGAGAGGGTGGGGGAGGTGAGAGAGAGATGGGTGGGAGGGAGAAAGAGGGTGGGGTGACAGAGAGAGAAAGATGGGTGGGGGAGGAGGGAGAGAGATGGGTAGGGGAAGAGGGATAGAGGATGAGGAGGGAGAGAGGGAGTGGGGATGGAGAAGGAGTGGGACAATGGGGGGAGGAGGCAGGGGGGAGGGGAAATTGGGAAGCCGAGGGGGAGTAGCAATGGTTTATTCACTTCCATTGATGCTGCCTGGCCTGATGAGCTCCTCCAGCATTTTGTGTGTGTTGCTCTGGATTTCCAGCATCGCAGAATCTCTTGTATTTGTCTGTAGGTATTCCAGAGGTGATGATGTACAGTGGGAGGTCTGATTTTGTTACTAAATGAGTCCTCGTTATTAAACGGGTGGCACAGGAGTGTAGCAGTGAGCGTAACAGTTCACAGCACCAGCGATCTGAGTTCAATTCCCGCCACTGTGTGCAAGGTTCTCATAACTGCATGGGTTTCATACTCCCGATTCCAAAGACGTGCGGGTTATCCAGAGCAACACGCACAAAACGCTGCAGGAACTCAGCAGGTCAGGCAACATCTATGGAGGGGAGTAAAGGGGAGACCCTTCACAAGGACAGGAAGGGAAGGAGGCAGGAGGTGGAGGGGAGGGGGATGAGAACAAGCTAGAAAGTGGTAAGTGAGAGCAGATGGGTGACGGGCGGTGTGGGGTGGAATAAGAAGCTGGGTGTGAAGGTAAATAGCTGGAGAAGGAATCCGATAGGAGGGGAGTGGACCATGGGAGAACGGGAAGGAGGAGGTAACAGGCAGGTGAAGCCAGAGTGGGAAATAGAAGAAGAGGGAAGGGGAAGAGGAATCTTTCTTATCCAGTTAATTGGACGGCACAAGCTTGTTGGGCAGAAGGGCCTGTTAGCATGCTTCATCTCTGAATAATCAATAATATAAATACATAGATAAGTGATCTGCAGAGCTTGGGGAAGACAACGTAAAGCTGTGTGGGAGAACCAAAATAACAGCATTAATGTCCGCTGAGTGAGGAGAGGCAGTGGATGGTTAGTACAGATTCAATGGGGTGGGCTGAGGGCCTGTTTTGCAGTTGTGTGCACCTCCCTCTTCAATGCACTCTACCACTTTATCTGATTCCCTCCCCAAAGCCACAGCCCAACGTGCCTCCACCGCGCAGGGCTGGTTCCACAGCTTGTTTTAATTTTTACTTGCCATTTATTCAGGCCAAAAAGTGCTGGCCTCAACAACTGATTCCCTCCCATAGTGTGGCACACCCTCTTCACCACCATTCCAGCAACACAGAACAGAACACCCTCTTCACCCACTCCCACAGCACGAAACACCCTCTTCCCCACCCCCCCACAGTACAAAACACCCTCTTCCCCACCCCCCCACAGTGCAGAACACCCTCTTCCCCACCCCCCACAGCACAGAACACCCTCTTCCCCACCCCCCCACAGCACAGAACACCCTCTTCCCCACCCCCCACAGCGCAGAACACTCTCTTCCCCACCCCCCACAGCGCAGAACACCCTCTTCCCCACCCCCCCCACAGTGCAGAACACCCTCTTCCCCACCCCCCCACAGCGCAGAACACCCTCTTCCCCACCCCCCACAGCGCAGAACACCCTCTTCCCCACCCTCCCACAGCGCAGAACACCCTCTTCCCCACCCCTTCCTCCTCTTCACCCACTCCCACAGCATGGCACTGACTCAATTCACCCCTCCCACAGCACAAAACACCCTCTTTCCCACCCCCCACAGCGCAGAACACCCTCTTCCCCACCCCTTCCTCCTCATCAACCCTCCCGCAGCAACAGACACATATTGCATTCTCACCTACGATAAGCTCCTCATCTTCACTTTTAAGCTCGTCCTCCCCCTCTTCCTCCTCGCCGTCCTCCTCCTCATCCAAGGTGAAGGACAAGCTGGCGATCTTCCGTTTCTCCTCCTTCTTCCGCTCTCTCTCCTTCTGTTTCTCCAGCTTCCTGTTGGGGGGGGCGGGGTAGAGAGCAGCAAGGGGTAACTTGGTGCCTTAGTTCACAGCAAGCACCACCCCCAACTCCCAGGGCAAGTCCACATCATATAAACCCATTCAGCCCCGAGGGAGGGACTGGAGGCTGGGTGGGCAGCACTGTGGGAGGGGCAGTGATGAGGGAGCGCCACGCTGTGGGAGGGGCAGTGGTGAGGGAGCGCCACGCTGTGGGAGGGGCAGTGATGAGGGAGCGCCACGCTGTGGGAGGGGCAGTGGTGAGGGAGCGCCACGCTGTGGGAGGGGCAGTGATGAGGGAGCGCCACGCTGTGGGAGGGGCAGTGGTGAGGGAGCGCCACGCTGTGGGAGGGGCAGTGATGAGGGAGCTTCACACTGTGGGAGGGGCAGTGATGAAGGAGCTTCACACTGTGGGAGGGGCAGTGATGAGGGAGCTTCACACTGTGGGAGGGGCAGTGATGAGGGAGCACCACGCTGTGGGAGGGGCAGTGATGAGGGAGCACCACGCTGTGGGAGGGGCAGTGATGAGGGAGCTTCACACTGTGGGAGGGGCAGTGGTGAGGGAGCGCCACGCTGTGGGAGGGGCAGTGATGAGGGAGCACCACGCTGTGGGAGGGGCAGTGATGAGGGAGCTTCACACTGTGGGAGGGGCAGTGATGAGGGAGCTTCACGCTGTGGGAGGGGCAGTGATGAGGGATTGCCACGCTGTGGGAGCAGCAATGAGGGGGAAGGCATTTGATAAGGTACCCCATGCAAGGCTTATTGAGAAAGTAAGGAGGCATGGGATCCAAGGGGACATTGCTTTGTGGATCCAGAATTGGTTTGCCCACAGAAGACAAAGAGTGGTTGTAGATGGGTGATATTTTGCATGGAGGTCGGTGACCAGTGGTGTGTCTCAGGGATCTGTTCTGGGATCCCTTCTCTTTGTGATTCTTATAGATGACCTGGATGAGGAAGTGGAGGGATGGGTTAGTAAATTTGCTGATGACACAAAGGTTGGGGGTGTTGTGGATAGTGTGGAGGGCTGTCAAAGGTTACAGCGGGACTTCGACAGGATGCAAAACTGGGCTGAGAAGTGGCAGATGGAGTTCAACCCAGATAAGTGTGAAGTGGTTCATTTTGGTAGGTCAAATATGATGGCAGAATATAGTATTAATGGTAAGACTCTTGGCGGTGTGGAGGATCAGAGGGATCTTGGGGTCTGAGCCCATAGGACACTCAAAGCTGCTGCGCAGGTTGACTCTGTGGTTATGAAAGCATATGGTGCATTGGCCTTCATCAACTGTATACTGTAATTCATTTACTTATTTATTATTATTATTTTTTTTCTTCTATGTTATGTATTGCATTGAACTGCTGCTGCTAAATTAACAGATTACACGTCACACGCTGGTGATGGTAAACCTGCTTCTGATTGCCACGCTTTGGGAGGTCCAGGAAGGAGGGAACATCACGCTGTGGGAGAGCCCAGCAAGCTCTCCACCCTCAGTGAATACAAAGGTTCAGGCGGAAGCAGGTCTCCCAGCTGAACAGACATCATTTTCACAAGGGCTCTTTTGGGACCCAGCCCTGTGCAATGTGTTCATTGTGTGAAGCTGGAGGTTACAGTCCCACAATGATCGCTCCCAGATGGGAACGGGTCCTGCTCCACACACTGCCTCATTACTCACAGACTGCCAGTACCCTGAAAAACACACTCAGCATTTTCCATTCTCCAACGTTGGCAGGTAGGCGGCCCGATCCTGCCGCTGCCTGAGCTCAGGGATTGTCCGGGAGGGGGATGGAATTGGGGAACGGGGGCAAGGGTGTAGTAGGATATGGAAGGCAGTGAGGGAGCAGGGAACAGACCAGGGTTGAGACAGGAGTGGGGGCAGAGGATGGAGTGAAGGAGATGACCACACCAGGGAAGGCGTGCTAAGGTGGCAGGATTAGGGGTTAGAGGAGCTATGAACCGGTAAAGATAGAACACAGAACAGTACTGGCCCTTTGGCCCCATGACCTTGTGCTGGCCTTTTAACCTACTCCACAGTCAGTCTAACCCTTCCCCCTCACATAGCCCTCCATTTTTCTATCATCCACGAACCACTGACGTAAGAGATTAAAGAGAGATTAGCTTTATGTGTCACACGTACATCGAAACATACGGTGAAATGCAACGTCTGCATCAACGACCAACACCGGTCAAAGATTATGCTGGGGGCAGCCCACAAGGGTCACCACGCTTCAGGCGCCAACATAACATGCCTGCATCCCTCTAACCGAACACGTCCGTTTTTGGAATGTGGGAGAAAACCGGAGCAAATGGAGAAAACCCACGTGGTCACGGGGAGAACGTTCAACTTTCAGACAGTGGCGGGAATCGAACCACAATCAGTGATCACTGGCGTTGTAAAGAGATTGCACGAACTGCTATATGACCATGTAGTCACAGGGAGAACGTACAAATTCCCTACAGGTAACGGTGGGAATTGAACCTCAATCAATGATCGCTGGCTTTGTAAAGTGACTAATCTTCTGGAATTTTCTGAGGATGTAACTATGAAAATGGACAAGGGAAAGCCAGTGGATGTAGTGTACCTGGACTTTCAGAAAACCTTTGATAAGGTCCCACATAAGAGGTTAGTGGACAAAATTACAGCACATGGTATTGGGGGTAGGGTACTGACATGGATAGAAAATTGGTCGGCAGACAGGAAACAAACAGTAG
>NC_086124.1:32276151-32331150 GCF_963921235.1 Mobula hypostoma
TCAAGGTTGCTATTTCAGAGGGACCTGCCCTGGTCCCAGCATGTAAATGCAATTGCGAAGAAAGCCTCCTCTTCCTCAGGAGTTCGCAAAGATTTGGATGACATCTAAAACTCTGACAAACTTCGAGTATATTGACTGGTTGCATCACAGTCTGGTAGGCAAACACCGACACCCTTGAGCAGTAAATCCGACAAAAAGTACTGGATTTTGCCCAAACATCACGGTAAAACCCTCCCCAGCATTGAGCACACCTACATGAAATGCTGTCGCATGAAAGTAACATCCATCATCAGGAATATCCACCACCCAGGACAGGCTCTCTTCTCACTGTTGCCATCAGGAAGGTGGTACAGAAACCTTAGGACTCATATCACCAGGTTCCAGAACAGTTACTACCCTTCAGTCATCAGACTCCTGAACAAAACGGAGTAACTTCACTCAGCTTCCTTCGCCCCTTCATTGGAATGTTCCCACGACCAACAGACTCACTTTCAAAGATTCTTCATCTCATGTTCTCGTTATTGCTATTTATTTATATTTGCATTTGCAGAGTTTGTTGTCTTCTGCACTCCAGTTGATCTTTCATTGATCCTGTTATAGTTTTTACTTTATAGAGTATGCCCGCAGGAAAATGAATCTCAGGGTTGTATGTGGTGACATGTACGTACTTCGATAATAAAATTTACTTTGAACTTTGAAGAGACTCTTAACCATCTCTATCGTACCTGGCTCCACCCCCATCTCAGGCAGCACATTCCAGGTACCCACCACTCTGTGAATAAAAATTTGCCCCGCACATCCCCTTTGATTGTACCCCCCTCACTGTGTTTGAATGCCCTCTGGTTTGAGACGTTTCAACCCTGGGAGAAAGAGATACTGGCTGCCAACTCTATTGATGCCTCTCATAATCTTATCAGCCTCTACCCTGCTCCAGAGGAGGAAAACAATCCACGTTTGTCCAACCTCTCCCGACAGATGAAGCCTTCCATTCCAGGCAGCATCCCCATGAACCTCTCCAAAACCACCACATCTGTCCTGTAATGAGGTGACCTTTGAGGAGAATGCCAGGGAAACAGGGAGACGGGGTTGTTCTACTGGCAGCTGGTATACATCCAATTGCCAAAGGAAATGCCTCAAAAAGGCAGCATCCATCATTAAGGACCCCCATCACCGAGGAACATGCCCTCCTCTCACTGCTACCATCAGGGAGGAGGTACAGGAGCCTGAACACACACCCTCCCTCTTTACATGACTAATTTATTATTTTCATTATATATTTCTCACGGGCATGAACATATATTTTACGTATTGCCATGCACTGCTGATGCATAATAACAAAACCCATGATACAGGTCAGTGATAATTGGGGCGCCACCACGGTGTAGCGATTAGTGTAAAGCTCCACAGCGTGAGTGCTCTGGGTTCAAATCCTGCCTCTGTCTGTAAGGAGTTTGTACGTTCTCCCCGTGACCGTCTGGGTTTCCTCTGGGTGCTCCAGTTTCCTCCCAAAGACGTTCTGGTTGATCAGTTAATTGGTCACAAGGGTGTAACTGGGCACCACAGACTCAGTGGGTCAGAAGTTTGTGACTCTGCTATATCGCTAAATAATAAAAATAATTAATACTAAACCTGTTCCTGGTTATTCTGACTACTCAGCTGGAGAATTAGGCTTCTCCTCCTCACCATAACCAAACCCTGTACCACTGATTCACTGCACCAGTGACCCAGGTTGGAACCTGACCTTTGGTGTTGTTTGTGTGGCGTTTGCATGCTCCAATGCCGCCCCCTCCCCCAGGCCAAGGGCACAATCTGGGAGGAGGGAGATATTGCCAGTGCAGGGAGAGGGACTCTACTAACACTGAGGGCCGAATGGCCGGTCTTCAAACTGCACAAATGATGAGTCAAACCCACCTCCTCTGCCCTGAGAAACCTACACAAGAATCTGTGTCTGACCCCGGGAGTGTGTGATGGGACGGTGTGGAGGGAGCTTCCCTCTGTGTCTGACCCCAGGAGTGTGTGATGGAACGGTGTGGAGGGAGATTCAATCTGTGTCTGACCCTGGGAGTGTGTGATGGGACGGTGTGGAGGGAGATTCACTCTGTGTCTGACCCCGGGGGTGTGTGATGGGATGGTGTGGAGGGAGATTCATTCTGTGTCTGACCCCGGGAGTGTGTGATGGAACGGTGTGGAGGGAGCTTCACTCTGTGTCTGACCCCAGGAGTGTGTGATGGAACGGTGTGGAGGGAGCTTCACTCTGTGTCTGACCCCGGGAGTGTGTGATGGGACGGTGTGGAGGGAGCTTCACTCTGTGTCTGACCCTGGGAGTGTGTGATGGGACGGTGTGGAGGGAGTTTCACTCTGTGTCTATCCCCGGGAGTGTGTGATGGGACGGTGTGGAGGGAGTTTCACTCTGTGTCTGACCCCGGGGGTGTGTGATGGGACGGTGTGGAGGGAGATTCACAGTGTCTGACCCCGGGAGTGTGTGATGGGACGGTGTGGAGAGAGTTTCACACTGTGTCTGACCCCGGGAGTGTGTGATGGGACGGTGTGGAGGGAGCTTCACTCTGTGTCTGACCCCGGGAGTGTGCGATGGGACGGTGTGGAGGGAGTTTCACCCTGTGCCTGACTCCGGGGGTGTGTGATGGGACGGTGTGGAGGGAGATTCACAGTGTCTGACCCCGGGAGTGTGTGATGGGACGGTGTGGAGAGAGTTTCACACTGTGTCTGACCCCGGGAGTGTGTGATGGGACGGTGTGGAGGGAGTTTCACCCTGTGCCTGACCCCGGGAGTGTGCGATGGGACGGTGTGGAGGGAGTTTCACCCTGTGCCTGACTCCGGGGGTGTGTGACGGGGCAGTTTGGAGAGAGTTTCACCCTGTGTCTGTCCCCGGGGGTGTGTGATGGGACAGTGTGGAGAGCCGGGATGGTATGCAATGAAGAGTAACGTTGTTGGACAGGGGCACGCAGAGCCTCGCTCTCTCTCTGACTGTGGGACAGTGACACAGAAACACTCACAGCAGCCGTTCCTTCGACTGCTCCTTCTTTGCCAGTTGTTTCTCTCGCTCCTTTACCAGCGCCTCCTGCTTTGCCTTCATATCATTTAGGGTCACCAACCCTGTAGACACAAACAGATAGAAATATCAATAGCCAAGAGAAGATCTGCAGATGCTGGAAATCAAAGTACTACACACAAATTACTGGAGGAACTCAGCAAGCCAGGCAGCATCTATGGGAGAGAGTAAACAGTCGACAGTTCCAGCTGGGACTCTTCATCAGGACATCAGAACACACAATATTAACAGTCACACATGTTAAGAACAGGCAACATATTGCAGACCATACTGACAGTCATTTTCTCTGTCTGTCTGTCTACTCTATGTTTAAGCCCAGGAGTGTGTTGGGATAGTGAGGAGGGAGCTTCACTCTGTGTCTAACCCCGGGACAGTGTGGAAGGAGATTCACTCTGTGTCTGACCCCGGGAGTGTGCGATGGGACAGTGTGGAGGGAACTTCACTCTGTGTCTGACCCCGGGAGTGTGTGATGGGATAGAGGACAGGGAACTTCACTCTGTATCTGACCCCGGGAGTGTGTGATGGGACGGTGTGGAGGGAGCTTCACTCTGTGTCTGACCCCGGGAGTGTGTGATGGGACGGTGTGGAGGGAGTTTCACTCTGTGCCTGATCATGGGTGTATGTGATGGGACAGTGTGGAGGGAGCTTCACTCTGTGTCTGACCCCGGGAGTGTGTGATGGGACGGTGTGGTGGGAGTTTCACTCTGTGCCTGATCATGGGTGTGTGTGATGGGACAGTTCTGTGATAATGTCAGTCGCCAATGGTTTGGACAGGAAAGTACAAGGCATGGTTAGTAAGTTTGCAAATGACACTGAATTTGATGGTACTGTGGAGAATGGAGGAGATGGAGCTCATCTGTACCCACTTATGGGGAAGGCTTCAGGGGTAAACCCGAGGAAAAATCCAGAGCTGGGAGTCCTAACACAGTCCTACACCGAACTCAATGCTGACTGACAATTCTGGTGACGCTGTTGCTTCCAAACCGTCTCAGTCTCTGCCGTTCCTTTGGGTTCATCATCTGCTTGGAGAAGGGGAGGGGAGCCTGCTGCACGGGCAACAGCTCGCTCTTTCACACAGCCCTGGCTTGCGTGTCGCACCGTCAGCTGGGACGCACCATCGATGGTCAAATACGACCAACGGTGAGCCCAAAAATTCTAACTGGACAGTGAAGATTACTAAAGCAGGTCGGGCAGCATCCGCGGAAAAGATCGGTCGACGTTTCGGGCCGGAACCCTTCGTCAGGACTGAAGAGGGAGGGGGCAGAGGCCCTATAAAGAAGGTGGGGGGAGGGTGGGAAGGAGAAGGCTGGTAGGTTCCAGGTGAAAAACCAGTAAGGGGAAAGATAAAGGGGTGCGGGAGGGGAGGCAGGGAGCTGATAGGCAGGAAAGGTGAAGGAAGAATAGGGGAAAACACAATGGGTAGTAGAAGGAGGCGGGACCATGCGGGAGGTGGTAGGCAGCTGGGGGAGGGGGCAGAGTGACATAGGGATAGGGGAAGGGAGGGGGAGGGAATTACTGGAAGTTGGAGAATTCTATGTTCATACCAAGCGGCTGGAGACTACCTAGACGGTATATGAGGTGTTGCTCCTCCAACCTGAGTTTAGCCTCATCATGGCAGTAGAGGAGGCCATGTATGGACATACCTGAATGGGAGTGGGAAGCAGAGTTGAAGTGGGTGGCTACTGGGAGATCCTGTTTGTTTTGGCGGACGGAGCGGAGGTGCTCGAAGAAGCGGTCCCCCAATCTGCGTCGGGTTTCACTGATGTAGAGGAGGCCGCACCGGGAGCACCGGATGCAACAGATGACCCAAACAGACTCACAAGTGAAGTGTTGCCTCACCTGGAAGGACTGTTTGGGGCCCTGAATGGTGGCAAGAGATGGATAACACTTGCACTTACAGGGATAAGTGCCTGGTGGGAGATCAGTGGGGAGGGACGTGTGGACAAGGGAGTCGCGGAGGGACCGATCCCTGCAGAAGGTGGAGAGGGGTGGAGAGGGAAAGATGTGCTTAGTGGTGGGGTCCTGTTGAAGGTGGCGGAAGTTGCGGAGGATAATGTGTTGGATCCGGAGGCTGGTGGGGTGGTAGGTGAGGACAAGGGGAACTCTGTCCCTGTTGTGGTGGCGGGAGGATGGGGTGAGAGCAGAAGCGCGGGAAATGGAGGAGATGTGGGTGAGGGCATCATTGATGACAGCAGAAGGGAAAACACGATCCTTAAAGAAAGAGGACATTTGAGATGTCCTGGAATGGAAAACCTCATCCGTCGCATCTGCAAAGCTCTGGTCACACTGCTATAGAAAGTGTGAGCAAACTGGAAAGAATGCAGTTTGCTTACAAATATGACGCCAGGACTTGAGGGACTGCGTTATAGGGAGAGGATGGCCAGGCCAGGAGCTTCTTCCTTGGGGTGTAGGAGACTGAGAGGTGATCTTTTAGAGGACATAGATAGGGTGAATCCATGCATTCCTTTCCCTCTGGGTTGGGGAATCAAGAATTAGAAGGTACAGGTTTAAATTGAGAGGAAGAGATTTAATGTGTGGGAGTGGGAAGGAAGGAGGGAGGGAGGGACGGGGCTTGGTTTGCTGCTGTTGTGCTCTGTGTTGTTCTGCTGAACATTGTTGCACTGGAGTATGTGGACTGTGCATTCTTAGTCATAGAAATGGCCCTTTTGGCCCATCTAGTTCATGCCTAGCCATTTAAATTGTCCAATCCCATCAACCTGCACCTGGACCATAGCTCTCCATACCTCTACCATCCATGTACCTATCCAGACTTCTCTTAAACAGTGAAATCGAACTGGCAAGCACCACTCGTGCTGGCAGCTCGTTCCACACTCTCATCACCCTCTGAGTGAAGAAGTTTCCCCTCATGTTCCCCATAAACTTTTCACCTTTCATCCTTAACCCATGACCTCTAGTGGTCAGTGGATAAAGTCTGCGTGTACTTACCCTGTCCATACCCCTTGTAATTTTGCATATCAAATCTCCTCTCATTCTTCTACGTTCCAGGGAATGGAGTCCTAACCTATTCAATGTTTCCCCATAACTCAGGTCCTCCAGACCTGACAACATCCTTGTAAAATTTTTCTGTCCTTTTCCAACCTCATTGAGTTGTTAACGGGAATGACAAATTTCTTGTATGCTGACACGAACACGTGATAAATAAATCTGCATCTGACACAATGGGAATCTGAGGGGAGAGGCAAGTTTTTTTTTTACACACAGTGTATGGAACGAGCTGTCAGAGGATGTGATTGAGGAGGGTGCATTAACAACATTTAAAAGACATCTGGATATGGACAGGGATAGGAAAGGCTTTGAAGGTTCAGGGCCAAATGCTGGCAGATAGGAAGGGGCCTCTTGGACAGAACAGAGCAGATGGGCTGAAGGGTCTGACGATGGTGTAACTGGAATCCCGGTGTGTTGATCTGATTGCCCTGTGGTGGAACTTGAGCACAGGGTCTCCTGCACGTTCAACTGCAGCACGACCAGAGTAATATTAGCCAAACACAAACAGTGACCAGGATGACTGGGAACCTTGGCCCTGCAATCTTATCCTGGAGCCGGTCCCACTCAACTTGAGCTGTCTCTCTTCAACACCAACGGATCCTTTCAGAGGTGAAGGTAGGAGCTACCCGTATGGGCTGGTGCTCCACATCTTCCACTTCGTAGCCCTTGCCCAACCACCGTCCTGAAGCACCATGGCGGTCAGTCTTTCCACCTGGGAGTGAGGGGTGGTCCCCAGTGGGAGTCCCTTTATGAGGGTGCCCTCCCCTGGCACATTGGAAACCCGGGGTGGAGGGCACTACACAGAGTGGTGCCCTGGAATAAATTTGTCCAGTTTGTGGACAGCTCCCTATCGCTTCTGCGGGCTGGAAGAGACCACGCGCCATATGTAGATGGAGTGTGTGAGGTTACATGCCCTATTTACATATCTGCAGGGCAGGGGTAGGCAGCTGCATTTGCCACCTGCCCCATGCGATGTCTATGTGGTCAGAAGGGAGCAGGATGTGTCCCTGTAAAGTTGCTCTTGCAGCCTGGGGCTGGCAAAGATTGTTAGCCATGGATCCTGGGAGCAGGTATCAGAGGGTTCAGACTGCCTGGCAATGTTCCAGTGCCCAAGTAACCGTGGAGAGGGAGCACATGGCGTCCACAGGTACCGTGCAGGTGTTCCAGTACTACAGGGGACAGAATACCACCCTTGACAGGGATGGGAACATTTTAATTAATTTATGGGACAACTTCATTGTGGTATTGCAGAATGTATTTTTGTACATATGAAAGGATGGATGAAGAATAGGCTGGGACGTTCCCAGGACTATGTGTGTGGCTGGGCTTTCGTGACAGCCTGGAGGGGGAGTGGCTCATGTGTCACTGAGATTCTGCTGCAGCAATTCTGCCGGACGAGCTTAATGTCGCCACCGACCGTGCTGGGGCTGGCTGTGTTGAGGTACAGTCGTCAAGACAACCGCAAATGGCCCTTTGTGACATCAAATCCTCTGTTCACATCCAAGCCACTGCGAGAAATCTCTTCCCAGCAGCAAAGGAGAGGGAGAAGAAGTGGCTTTTGTCTCTGGCTGCAGGTGGTCACTGGTACAAACTGCACTCTCTCAACTTGCACTAAAACGTCATGTGGTTCACTTCTGTTCGAGGGGTATAATGGACTTTAACGTATGCTTGTCACGCCCATAATGGACTGCACTGCCGCTGCTGGGAGAAGTTAATTTGCGTGCAACACACACACGAAATGCTGGAAGAACTCAGCAGGTCTGTGGAGGGAAATGAACAGCTGACATTTTGGGCCAAGACCCTTCATTGATACTGCCTGACCTGCTGAGTTCCTCCAGCATGCTCAGGGTGCTGCTCAGGATTCCTAGCACCTTATCTTATCATCTTTCCTTCTCTTTATCTAATTATTGAGATGCAGCACAGAATTGGCCCTTTCGGCCCCTCGAGCAGCAACCCCCGATTTAACCCTTGCACAATCACGGGACAACTTACAATGACCAACTAACTATGGACTGTGGGAGGAAACCCACACGGTCACGGGGAAACATATAGGAGCAGAATTATGTCATTTGGCCCATCTAGTCTCCTCCGCCATTTCATCATGGCTGATCCAATTCTCCTCTCAGCCTCCATCTCCTGCCTTCTCCCTGAATCCCTTCATGCCCTAACCAATCAAAAATCTATCGTCCCCTTGGCTTAGATGTAGATAAAGACTTGGCCTCCACAGCTGGCTCTGTAGGGTGAATGGAGTGTCCAGAGAGAGTAGCACCTTTGCTGAAAGGGCTTGTTGTGTCCACCCTGGGGCAGCTCACTCACCTTCAGCCCCCACCGGACATGCAGCTCTCACCTGTGCCTCCAATGAGCTGTCTGCATACCACAGCGGCCACACCCCACTACGCCGCTCCGACAGCTGGGTTACACCTGCTGCGGGTAGTGGATTACTGAGCTGAGGGCAGGCCACGTTGGTGCGACATTGCTGGCTGCCCAGCACAAACCTCACTGATCTGATTCGAGGCAAACGATGCATTGCACTGTTGATGCTCTGACGTACATGTGACAAATAAAGCTAATCTTTATCTTTTTAATTTAGTGTCATATGCAGACTGACTAACCACAGTACATTCTCATTCAAATCAATGACATTGAGGACGAACGGCAATGGGCCCAGCAGCGCTCCTCTCACACCCCGCTGAGAAAGGGACGGGCCTGTCCTAGTGTGCAGTCAGCTCTGGTGGGCTGGCCAGATGAGATCAACAGTGAAACCCGGCGGCTTTGTGGAGAGCGAAGGGCACGACAAGGCACAGAAGCAGCAGTCACGGTCATCCACTGCAGCCAAGCAAGATCCCAGTCTGTGATGACCACTCGTACCACTGGACTCAGACTTCCAAGGTCAAGGGGGTGGAATTGCCACAGTGAAACGGCTTTTCCAAGTTAAAAACTCTCCCATGCTGGCTTCTTCTTGTGCATCACTGGTGGGGAGGTACCAATAAGATGGAGACGCATTTGATCTCAGCGGCTTCTACAGGTTCAGCCACAGGTGTTTTGTCTTTTTTAAGTGCAATTTTTACAGTCGCAAGATCCTGCTGGACATTAAGAACTGAAAACACTGCATCGACGAGTTGCCCATTGGCGGAGGAAGTGAAGGAGCTGGATGGTGCAGATGGTGCTGCCGCCCGAGTCACAGAGGTGCGGGTGCAGTCTAACAGCAGGCGATCATCTTCGTCACTTTTCATGTGATCGCAGGACCCTGTTGGCCATTGTTAATGTGGAACGCAGCAAGTCCGAATGACCGATTTATTGGCGGACAGCTGAGGAACTGTGCGGTCTCAGCCAGAGCAAGGACTATGCCTCAAGCATGGTGTCGCCTGCTTCCGGACGCCCGGAAGAGAGGCGTCGGAGTTGGTGCGCTCCACAGGAAGTGGTGTGGCTCTGCGTCCAAGCTGGAGTCAGTGCTGCCCCCCACTATTCGCTCAGCAGAGAACAAGCTGTATTGTGTTTGACTGAAGATTTCTGCAACATTCATGGACTCGGGGTCTTGGACCCCATATTTTTTGTGTGACTGTATTTTACTGATATCTTACATGTGCTTGCTATCTTGTATGTGCGAGGACTAAGTCCCAAGCCATGTATGTGCCTTGTTTTGCACCTTGATCCAGGAGTAATGCTTTTTTGTTTGGCTGTATTTGTGGGAATTCATGTTTGGCTGAATGACAATTAAACATGAACTTTGAACTGTGAAGTGCACAAGTCTAACACACCATCAGGTACAACAGACAACCGATTCGTCACATATACCCAGAGCAATGAACTTGAATGAGATCAGGTGACAGGGTACAGTAAACACAAGAAGACGCAGAAGCAGGCCACTCTGACACTCGATTCTGGCCCACCGTTCAATGACTAACTCTGATCTGCTTTGAATCTGAAGGCAGAGTGCAAGGTGAATGGCAGGATTCTGAGCATTGTGGAGGAGGAACAGAAGGATCTTGGGGTCCACGTCTACAGGTCCCTCAAATTTGCCGCGCACGTTGATCAGGGGGTTAAAAATGCGCAGGGCGTGTTGGACTTTGTTAGGGGATTAGTTCATGAGCCACAAAGTGACGCTGCAGCTCAATAAACCCTGGTAAGACCACACCAGGAAGGATGTGGAAGCTTCAGAGAGGGCGCAGAGGAGATTTACCAGGATGCTGCCCGGATTGGACAGCAAGTCTTATGAGGATAGGTTGAGAAGGAGGATGAACGGTGACTTGATAAGAGTTGTACAAGATGATATGAGGCATAGATAGAGTGGACGATCAGAGACTTTACCCAGAGAAGAAATGGCTAATAGCCGGGGGGGGGGGGGAGTTGTAATTTTAAGGAGATTGGAAAAATATATAGGGAGATGTCAAAGGCAAGTTTTGCTTTCTACAGAGTGGTAGGTGCCTGGAATGCACTGCCAGGGGTAGAGACAGATACATTAGGGACATTTAAGGGACTCTTAGATGGGCACACAGATGATAGAGGGAAGAGTTAGACTGATCCTAGAAAAGGTTAAAAGACTGACACAACATTGTGGGCTGAAGGGCCTGTATTGTGCTGTAATGTTCTCTGTTCAAATGTGAGCAAGCTGGGCAGTGTGCTGGCCATCAGGATAAGCAAGGAAGCTCGGTGAAGACAGGGATCTGCGGGCGATCCTGGAGCAGCAAGTCTAGAGCCTGCTCAATGACACTGCACTCCGAAGGAGGGAGAGAGCTTCAGTTGTCTTACACAACACAAGACAATTTCCCCTTCAAATCAATACTAGCCCCCAGCATAATAATGCCATCGCTCCATTCCCGTTTCTCCATACCCCTGCCACTCACGCATTCTAACACTTGTCCAGTGCCTCTCCCACTCATTCTTTCCACTGTTAGAATCAGATTTAACTTCACTGGCATATGCTGTGAGATTTGTTAAGCGGCAGCAGTACATAGTAAAGATAACTGTAAATATATACACACACACACACGGGGGATGAAGCTGTTCCTGAATCATTGAGTGTTCCTGAAATCACCAGGGGCAATGCTACAGTCTATCTTGGGGATGTGGGAGCACTCCTGTGGTGGCAAGGGAGAGCAGGAAAACTCGGGAGCAATCATCCAATACTCCCTCTGTTCCCGATAGCTCACAAAAATGTCTTTTCTCCTTTTACTTATGTTTTTCACCTTAAATGTATTTCTGGGACTGTTCGTTTGTGATTTACGGTAGAGAGATTGTTTGAGAAATCCAGCGCTTTGTTGCCTCCGAGACGATTCCGGGAAACGAATGCATACTTGGATGGCTTCGAGGCGAAGAAACTTTGAGATGGGGCGCAAGGCGACATTCAACTTCATTTTGCCGATAGAGTGTCCATTAATCACCGATTAAACCGTCAAGGAAGATTGAGACATCGAATGAGAATGTGGAAGGCGAGCAAGAGTTCAGCTTTTGATTGCTGCCGGAGAAGGAATCTGTGAGCCGCCTATCGCTCTCTGTGGCAGGCGGTGAGGCCTCTCTGCCTCGTGTGGTGTCCCTCTCATTCGATGACTGTCGGTGATATTGGAGGATGGCATCGTGGTTCTGCATTTATGGATTGGACTATTGCGTTTATGGACATTTTCAGACTTTTATATTCTGTGATTTTAATTGCCGTTCCCCGTTGTACAAGGGGAGGGTGCTTGGGGGCTGATGTTCTGTTAGTTTTTTGTGCAGGTTGAAGTAGGTTTGGGGGGGGGGGTCGATGTTCTTGGTTTGTTTTGTGCGGGGGGGGTTGATGATCAGGATGCCGTTCTTTTTTTGTACAGGGGGAGTGGGTTTGATGTTTCTCTCTGAATGAGTTTTTTCTTTGTTTTGTGGCTATCTGGAGAAGAAGAATCTGAGAGTTGTATATGGATCCATTCACTGGGCTGAAGGGTAGCAGCATTCAGTAAGTTACCTCTCAGCAAAGGTAAAAGGATTTGAGGGAGTGTTGCTGGAGGGCATGCAACAGAGCAGGACAATATGGAAGTAAGGAGGGCTACAAGAATGGGTTTGTTTTGTTGGGAGCCAGTGTGGGTACAATCAACCAAACGTCTTCCATCTTGATAAGTGCTTTGGAAAGTCAGATTACACTGAACCAGGGAGATCTGGACAATTCAGTGCACAATTGCCTTCATAGGAGGAAGCAGAAGGTGATGGTGGAAGACTTTTTTTTTGACTGGAAGCTGGTGATTTGTGGTGTTTCCCAAGGGTTGGTGCTGGGCCCACTGCGACATCAATGACTTAAATAAGAATGTTCAAGGCATGGTTTGTAAGTCTGCATGTGACACTAAGTTAATAAGTTAAAGATTAGCTTTACTTTTCAAACATACATCAAAACATCGAAACAGTGCGAAATGCAGTTTTTGCAAAAAAAAAATCAAATTGGCAAGGATTGTGCCAACGTAGCATGCCCACAGCTCATCAATCCACTACCCTCGCCAGGTTTAGCCCGTCTGTCAGACCAGGGTGTGGCCTTTGCTACACGCAAACAACTACCTGGAGCCACAGGTGAGAGCAGAGTGCCCGGTGGGGACCAAAGGTGAGTGAGCACGACAAGCCCCTTCACTGGAGGAGCTGCCTCTCCCTGAACATTCCATACACCCTGGGGTATACACCTTAGGATATAAATTCCACAAGAATTAAGTTATTATCTTACCAGTGCCCGTTTCACTAACCCTGACCCACAGGTCTTTGGGCTGTGGCAGAAACCTGGAGGAAACCCATGCAGTCACAGAGAGAACATACAAACTCCTTACAGACAAGTGTGAGGCGTTGCAGTTCAGGAAGGTCCACCGAGATGCAGCACAGAGCGTCATAGGAAGTCATTCCTGCCTGTGGCCATCAAACTTTACAACTCTTTCCTTGGAGGGTCAGACACCCTGAGTCAATAGGCTGGTCCTGGACTTATTTCCTGGCATAATTTACATATTACTATTTAACTATTTATGGTTTATAACTATTTATTATTTATGATGCAACTGTAACGAAAACCAATTTCCTCCGGGATCAATAAGGTATGACTATGACTAAATATGAATAGGACTTCAGGAAGATAAATGTGAATAGGACTTTCAGAGTGCAAGTCCCTGAGCAGTGCTGTGGAACAGAGGGACCTGCAGTGGAGGCACATGGTTCCATGAAAGCAGAGTCACAGTTAGATGAAAACTCTGAAGTGTGGGATGAACCTGTGAGCAGATACAGGCCCACCTGCATGGAGAACAGCCACCGCTCCGAGCTCGCCATCAGCTGACTGCTCAGCCAGAGAAGATGGCACAGCCAAGCCCAACATCACTGCAACTCAGGGCGTTGGGAGTTCAATTCTGACAACGTCTGTAAAGAGGATGTACGTTCCGCCCCGTGAGTAAGTGCGAGGGTTTCCTCTGGGTGCTTTGTGTGGGTTTCCAAAGATGTGCAGTCAGTAGCAAGGGGAAATCTGCAGATGCTGGAAATCTGAGCAACACACACAAAATGCTACAGGAATTCAGCAGGCCAGGCAGCGTCTATGGAAAAAAAGTACAGTCGATGTTTCAGGCCAAGACCCTTTGGCAGGACTGCAGAAAAAAAGCCGAGAAGATTTAAAAGGTGGGGAGGGGAGGGGAGAGAGAAACACCAGGTGATGGGTGAAACCTGGAGGTGGAGGGGTGAAGTAAAGAGCTGGGAAGGTGAATGGTGAAAAAGACAGAACATGGAAGAAAGAAAAAGGGGGGAGGAGCACCAGAGGGCAGGCAAGGAGAGAAGGTGAGAGAGGGAAAAGGGGCTGGGAAATGGAGAAGGGGTGGGGAAGGGGGACATTACCTGAAGTTCGAGAAATCAATGTTTATGCCAGCAGGTTGGAGCCTATCCAAACAGAATACAAGGTGCTGTTCCTCCAACCGGAGCACGGCCAAATCGCGACAGCGGAGGAGGCCATAGATGGACATATTGGAACGGGAATGGGAAGTCGAATTAAAAAGGGTGGCCACTGAGAGATCCCGCCTGTTCTTGTGGACGGAGCATAGATGCTCGGTGAAGTGGTCTCCTAATCTACATCGGATCTCACCAATATATAGAAAGCCACACTGGTAGCACCAGACACAGTATAAGACCCCAACAGACACAGTATAAGATGCTCAGCATAGATGCTCGGTGAAGTGGTCTCCTAATCTACATCGGGTCTCACCAATATATAGAAAGCCACACTGGTAGCACCAGACACAGTATAAGACCCCAACAGAGATCAGTGGGGAGGGACGATTGGACAAGAGAGTCACGTAGGCAGCGATACCTGTGGAAAGTAGGTTAGTTGGTCATTGTAAATTGCCGTGTTTAGACTGGGTTGCTGGATGGTGCGGCTCGTTCTGTACTATATCTCCAAATAAATGTGTAACACACTGGGAAAGATTTCACTGCTAATGTAACGGTCTTTCTGTAGAAGCAGTGTTTAGATTAGATTATGAGGTCCTCTTTTATTGTCATTTAGTAATGCATGCATTAAGAAATGTTTGGGTTATGGTAGAATGTGAGTTGAGTCCTTCGTTCAGCAGAAGATGAAGAGGGAAGATGCTGGAGAGAACCGGTCATAGGATTCAACCCGAAGGGGACAGTGATTCGATGGAGCAGGGTGCCAAGATCAAATGAGGATCCGTGATTACGCATTTTGGGAAGAGTTGAGCTCCAACTTGTGCACATTTGACTGTTTAATTATAGTGGGCCCGGTTTGTTTTTTTTTTCTTTACTAACCCTTTAGTTAAGTTGAGATTCATAAATATAATTCCTTTAACTGCATGCAGTGTGCTGTCTGTTATTTCTTGGCACTGCGTTGTAACAGGGTAGCAGATTACACAGCATCCACAGAAACCGGGGTTGGGGTTGGGAGAGCCATCTCAGTCTCACGGGCTTGGTGGGACCGGAGTGCGTCTTCCTGAGACATAGCAGCCAAGGAAACCAGTGGGGGCATCATCCCAGATTGATTTCACTGGATGCTGTGGAAAAATAGAAAACCGACAGCACAATACAGGCTCTTCGGCCCACAATGCTGTGCCGAACATGTACCTACTTTAGAAATTACCTAGAGTTACCCATAGACCTCTATTTTTCTAAGCTCCATGTACCTATCCAGGAGTCTCTTAAAAGACCCTATCGTATCCACCTCCACCACCATCGCCAGCAGTCCATTCCACGCACTCACCACTCTCTGCGTAAAAAAGCTACCCCCGACATCTCCTCTGTACCTACTTCCAAGCACCTTAAAACTGTGTGATTGTCCTGAGCATTGATCCAGTGGGTTGTTTGTTTAAGCCTGTGTTAAGTGCTTAAGATTCGTGGCTATGGATGCTGCAGGGGTTAAGCAGTGGTGCAAATCCACGGGGTTACTGGTATCGAATGCATGGTATTGAGTGGGGTAGACTTTCGTAGCCCCAATGAATTGTTAAGTTGGACTTTAAGTACTGTTACAGCATTAGGAACAGTTACAATCATGGAGTGGAGGTTTGACAAAATGGCTTGGTTTTAGTTCAGACTAGTGCTGATGTAACGGCAGTGGAACTGTCTGGGAGAAGGGGGGCCGCAGACTGTCCATACTTTCCGGGAGGAGAGGAGCGTGGCCGAATTGAAAACTCAGTTCCCCCTAGCTGGGGTTGGAGACTTTAAAGATAAATTGCTCTCGTTTCTGCGGAGCGAGGGGCAGGAGTGGTCTGATGTGGAAGGTCTAATGAGTCTCCTGATTCGATAGTGGCCCTTACCTCCCTGGCGAATAAATGGCGAAGTGCCCAGGTGCAAAGTCCCAGTTATGGAAGGCTCAGCACATTCTTGGGAATAATATCCACCCCCCAGGGGGACGAGGAACATGAAGCTTGGGCGGAGCAGACCTCTCAGATATTAGATGAGCGGCAGTGCTTGGATGACGTGAAAAGACAGCGATTGGCAGAGTGTGAGAAGGCCGCCTGCTGATGTAGTGAGATCGGTAAAGGAACAGGACCCCTTTGCTACTTACGTGGGCCCTAGAAAACGATTTTGCCTCGACGGGAAGCCCAATGGACCTTATGACAGGGTTTTGTAACACGTTTCAGGAGAAGGGGGAGAAACTTTCCCCTCACATTTTGCGGCTAGAGAGGCAGCTGAGTTGCTTACGGCGCGGGGGAGCCATTCACACAGCTGAGGTGAATTAGTTAAGAATGGATGAAGTGGTGAAAGGTGCACAATCACAGGACCGGATTGCCTGGGGTCTCCGAATGTTTCGTAAGACGCACACCTCCCCAGCGTTTGTCGAGCTAATCAGAGAAGTAGGAGAGGAGGAGAACGCGATGGAGGCGCCAGAGGCCTCTGTCAGCAGGGTACGGTCCTCGGTAGTCGTCCCCTTGGCCGAAGTGACCATTGATAACCCACCCCGGGGACTGGTAAAGGAGCTCCTGGCAGAGTTTTGGACTGAGATGTCCTGGTTGTTATCGGTGGGTGTGGCCACCATTCACGACAAAGCCGACAAGGAGACGGACCCTCTGAGAGAACGGACCAAGCAGAGGGCTGCTAGAGAATGGGGTCCCGTGAGGAGGGGAGTGACTGGTATTGTCTGTTATAACTGTGGTGAAGACGGACACTTCAGCCGGGAGCACGAAGGACAGGAAAACCCTTAGAGTGAGCCCCCCGGGCACCTAAGCAGAGAGACCCAGTGAGGGAATGGCCTGGGGTTTTGGGGAGGGGAGCACATTCCCAGCAATATGTCAAAGAACACCCTAAAGCAAAAATCCCTATTCCTGAAGGCTTAGTGGGACCAAGCTCTAGTAATCTCTACAGATTGAATGTATTTATGCTAGAGCCATACTTGACACAGACCCTCAGGTTACTCTGCTGTACCATTCACTTTACAGCCGGTATCTCACGCATTTACCGTTGACACCACTCAGTGTGCTAGAGATCTGGGGTCTTAGTACCGATGACTATCTGTACGATGGTTACTCGTCCTTGAAGCTGAAGTTTTCGCAGGCAGATCTGGGAGTGGCTGAGGTGCTTGATACATTAGTGTTGGTTTGTCCGGACCTAGTCGAGAAGGGCAAAGCTTCAATTCTTGTGGGGACAAATACTCCTGTTGCGAAGAGGCTAGTGGGAGCCTGCAAGGAGGAAGCTGGAGGGAGCTTTCTGAAAACATTGTCCATTCACCCCGTATTCTGAAGTGCGTGGCCGCACTGGGCCGGATGATGAGCATAAAACCAGTCGTATTATGGCCTGAGGAAGCAGCTAGAGAGTCGGGAAACCCCAAATTTTCCGGAATGCCTGATGCCGAGGCCCTCTTTGTGGATGCTCTGTAAGATCTCGAAGAGGAGTCACGCTTACCTTCTGCGTACTGGTGAGGCCCGAACTGCAGATGCCCTCGGTTGTACAGGAGAACAGGATGACAGTGGTTATCAGGAAAACTTCGGAGAGGGAGGTCACACCCTTTTCCGGTGACGGTAATGTCTAGTGTCCCCGTGAGACAAGCCGATGAGAAACTCCCTCCAAGAAAGAGAAAGATGACTGCCGAGTCATTCAACTTTGGGGACTCCCCATACCTGGACGGTGATAGAGAAGATGTCTTTTCTACTGATGAGTTTGATGGGGGTTGTTCCAAGAACACTAGCCACACCATCTGGGTGACAGAGGACACCCCGTTCAGAGAAAGGTCACGGTCACGGTAACTGGTGCCCGCAGAGGTGGAGGACGTTCAGCAGCATCTGCGGAAGTTGAAGGAAGCTGGGATCACCACTGAGTCCAGAAGCCCTTGTGCGTCTCCAGTAGTGGTGGCCAGGAAGAAGAATGGGAAGGTACAGGTGTGTGTGGACTATTGGACTCTGAACAAGCGTACAGTCCCTAACTGTCCCGAGAATCGAGGACGCGCTGGCCTGCCTGAGTGGTGCGAAGTGGTTCAGTGTGCTGGACTTGAAGAGTGGGTATTATCAGATCCCCATGACTGAGGCTGTCAAAGAGAAGACGGCATTCATTTGTCCACTGGAATTCTTCCAGTTTGAAAGGATGCCCCAGGGCATATGGGGAGCCCCTCTGACTTTCCAGCATATCATGGAGAAAACAGTGGTGGATATAAACTTGCTTGAGGCCTTGGTGTGCCTGGATGATCCCGTAGTGTTCGGGTCCACCTTGGAGGAACGTGAAGCGAGGCTACTGAAGGTGCTGGGCCGCCTGAAAGCTGAAGGGTTCAAACCTTCCCTGGACAAGTGCCAGTTCTGCAAGATGTCTGTCAACTACGTTGGGCACATAGTCTCATGGGATGGAGTAGCTATCGATTCATTTAAGATGGGGGCGGTGACCACATGGCCAAGGCCCTAGACTGTGAGCGCCTTGCGCTTGTTCCTTGGGCTTAGTGGGTTCAATCAGACGTTTGTGAAGGACTACTCTACAGTGAGTCACACTTTAAATCAGCTTCTGTGCAGTTACCCTCCCTTGGGGAGGGCGAAAGTAAGGGATGGTAAAGATTATCTTAGACCTTTGGAGCAAGTCGAGATGCAAAATGTGAAGAGGCCTTTTAGTTGTTGAAGGAGCTGCTGACGAAAGCACCTGTGCTGGTTTTTACAGACCCCCGATTACCGTATGTACTGCATACATATGCCAGCAGAGAGGGCTTGGGGGGTGTTCTGTATCAGGATCAGGGCACAGGGTTGAGACCTGTCGCGTTTTTCAGCAGAGTCTGTCACCCTCTGAGCGGAAGCACCCCACACACAAATTGGAGTTCTTGGCATTGAAATGGGCTGTGGTGGATAAGCTAAGTGAATATCTATATGGTGCCGAGTCCAAGGTGAGGACGGACAACAACCCTTTAACTTATATCCTGACCTCGGCGAAATTAAATACCACAGGCCATCGGTGGTTGGTGGCGTTGTCTGCCTATAATTTCAGCCTGAAATGCTGGCCGGGGAGTCGGAACATTGATGCCAATGCTTTGTCCCAATGTGCACAGGAAGTATTGGACAGGGACGGAGAGTGGAAGAGGGTTCCTGCCCCTGGAGTCAAAGCCATGTGCCAGTTTTCCATTACGGGGAAGGCAGAGGAAAGGCAAGGGCAAGATTGAGTGGGTGATCATTTGGGAGCTTCTAACGGTGCCGTTCCACAGGCTGACTGCAACCTGAACCTGAATGCTCTGGAGACAGAGCAGTTGCTGGAGAAGTGGGAGCTGCTTAGCGAGATGACCCAGCCATCAGCACTGTTCGATCAGCAGTCGCAAAAGGGGACATGGCTCAAGCCGACAAGACGAAACACTCCACGGTGTCTCTACTACTGAGAGGATAGTCTAGATTGGAGCTGAGGAACCAGATTCTATACCTGGTCGCGTCGTCTCCAGACCGGCCTCTGCGTCCCCAGCAGGCTCTGCCTGAGAAGTATCGGAATCACTTCATGATGATTCTGGCCATTTGAGGGCTGACAGGACCTATGGATTGCTCAGAGATCGGTTCTACTGGTCCCGGGTGAAGTCGGAGGTCAAAGAGTGCTCCATGCGTTCGATGTATACAGAGGAAGGTGCTGCCGAAAAGGGCTGCTCCGTTATCCCAGTTGCAGACTGTGGGTCCACCTGATCTGGTGTGTCTGGATTCCCTGTCAATTGAGCCTGATGCCAGCAACATGGCGAATGTCGTGGTTATTGCAGATCACTACACCAGATGTATGCAAGCCTTCCCTACCAAGGATCAGAGGGCGTACACCGTGGCCAAAGTGTTATGTTTATTATGGCCTCCCCAGGTAAACAGGAAAGAGCCCTGGGAGTGTCTGAAGCAGAAGAAGTAGATGATGAGGTAAAGAGGCCCCGAAGAGTCAGGAGACCCCAGACAGACTGGCCTATGTCGCACCCGGGGAACAGATTGAAGCACTATCCCCTTGGTGAGCTATGTCACTGCCATTTACAACTGGCTTGGACTTTGTGCTTCGTATGAAGAGGTGACAAATTATCGCAACGTCATGTGCGGGGAGAGTGTAACACCCTGGGAAAAGTTTCACTCTAAAATCAATCCAACCCTTCTCTTCCAAATGGTCCTCCATTTTTCTGTCATCTACCTGCCTACCCAAGATGTTCTCCAGACTCTCTCCAATGCCAACACGTCCTAACTGTTCACAGCACTCTGAATGCAGTCCGATCAACACTGTTTTAAGCCTCAGCGTTATACCCTTACCCACGGTGCTGGACTTCAGCTCGGCCTCCACCGCATCGTAGTGCGTCGAGAATTTCTTGTCGATGTTGGACTTGACCAGATTCTCCTGTAATATTAGGTTAAGCAGAATCAGCAAACCCGTCTGGTTCACCCAACAGTCCACCAACCCAGGGTGGGAGCATGTTTTCATGGCAAAGCACAGGCAAACACTCAGCACAGTTCCCACACAGACCAATTCCCCACTCTAGCTTTCAGACTATTCAGCTCATCATGACAGTGCCCTGCTTTTTATTATGACAATGCCTGCCCCCACCCCGACCCCCCCACTCCCCCGATCCTCCCCTCTCCACCCAATCCTGCAGGCTTCTCCCTCCCCTGAGCAAAGTCATTGCTGTGTCCACATACTGGCCATCTGGGCAGCGAATCCCAAATCAGTCTCACCCTCCCATTGTTCCATTGCAGGTTCTCCCAGATCTGACTCCCTCTGGTTAGTGCTGTACTCGCCCCCTCTGTGCCAGTGATAACCACCCCACCCTCTCATTCCCACCACTGTCCTCCCCATCACTTCACAAATCTCCCCACCCTCCCATCCCCATCACTTCACCAATCTCCCAACCCCACACCCTGACACCCTACCCTCCGGCCCGACACCCCCACCACTGTCCTCCCCATCACTTCACCAACCTCCCCACCTTCCCACCCCCATCACTTCACAAATCTCCCCACCCTCCCATCTCCGTCACTTCACCAATCTCCCAACCCCACCCCCTGACACCCTACCCTCCGGCCCGACACCCCCACCACTGTCCTCCCCATCACTTCACCGCCCCTTTTCCATCACCAACCCCACTGTAAATCATATCAAAATACCCAGTGCCCCTCACCAATCTCAGCACCCTACACCCCAATACCCCATCCTGCACCTTGATACCCCACCCTGTGCCCCAACCACTTCACCTTGTGCTCCAGCACCCCCACCCTACACCCCAATACCCTGACCTACACACCCTGTGCCCTGACATCTCTCCCTACACCACAAAACCCCACAACACACCTCGGCTGCCTATCCTACACCCCAGTAAGAGCTACCAGACAGGAGGCGGGACACAGGTCCAGCAGCGAAGTTTGAAAGGGGAAAGCTTCACGGGAACTTGGCTATAACCAGAGTACCAATCGTGTGTTGGAGAGCAGGGAAGGTTCAGGCATAAAAGGGAGACACTGCCTAGCGGAGCGGTCATCGATGGAGCGGTCTGAGTCAGAGTGGTAGGGCTTTGGCTCATTCGGGCTTCGGCGAGGTAAGTGGACTTGTTTTTTCCTTGCATTTTTTTGAGGAATAGGAAGCATGTCTGTAGGGTTAGTATTTCGTTCTGGGTGTCAGACGTGGGAATCTTCTAGTCTCCCAGGCCACATCTGTGCCAGGAGCACTGAGATGCAGCTCCTGTGAGACCGTGTAAGGCATCTGGAACTGTGGCTTGATGACCTACAGCGTATTAGGGAAAGTGAGCAGGAGATAGATAAGAGGTACAGGGAGTTAGTCACCCCAAGGCCGCAGGAGTTAGACAAGTGGGTGACCGTCAGGGAAGAGTTCAGATAGTAGAGGGCACCTCTGTGACCATCCCCCTCAGTAATCGTTACCTCGTTTTGGATGCTGTTGAGGGGGGTGACCTGACAGAGGATGACCATGGCATTTGGGTCTCTGGCACTGAGCCTGGTTCAGCGGTGCAGAAGAGAAAGAGGGAGATAAGGAATGTGGTAGTCTTAGGGGATTCTGTAGTGAGGGGAACAGACAGGAGGTTCAGTCAGCCTGACAGAGATACCCGCATGGTGTGTTGCCTCCCAGGTGCCAGGGTACAGGATGTCTCGGATCGGGTGCAGAGTATTCTGAAGGGAGAGGGTGAACAGCCAGAAGTCTTGGTACACGTTGGTACCAATGACATTGGTAGAAAATGGGAGGATGTCCTGAAGAGACTTTTCAGGGAGTTGGGTAGGAAGCTGAAAAGCAGGATCTCCAGGGTAGTAATCTCAGGACTGCTGCCTGTGCCACGTGCTAATGAGTGCAAGAGTAGCAGTTTGAGGATAAAGGGGAAGCCTTTTAGGACCGAGATGAGGAAAAACTACTTCACACAGAGAGTGGTGAAACTGTGGAATTCTCTGCCACAGGAAACAGTTGAGGCCAGTTCATTGGCTATATTTAAGAGGGAGTTAGATATGGCCCTTGTGGCGAAAGGGATCAGGGGGTATGGAGAGAAGGCAGGTACAGGGTTCTGAGTTGGATGATCAGCCATGATCGTACTGAATGGTGGAACAGGCTTGAAGGGCCGAATGGCCTACTCCTGCACCTATTTTCCATGTTTCTATGTTTATCAGGCATATTAATGCATGGGTGAGGGACCAGTGTAGGGGGCAGGGCTTCGGTTTCTTGGATCATTGGGGCCTCTTCTGGAGGAGGTGCGACCTGTACAAAAAGGACGGGTTACACCTGAACCCAAAGGGGTCCAATATCCTAGCAGGCAGGCTTAATAGAGCTGTTAGAGAGGGTTTAAACTAATTTGGCAGGGGGATAGGAACTGAAGTGATAGGGCTGAGGAAGGGGAAAACAGAAGTAAATGATGCAATACAGATAATAGAAAGGACAGGCAGGAGATGAGGCGTAATCACAGCCAGTGGGATGACTTACAGGGCAATGGAGGTGGGGGTGCAGCTAAAACAGAAAGCAACAAATACTGGACTGAAAGTGTTATATTTGAATGCACATGGCATAAGAAATAAAATGGACCATCTTGAAATTCAACTACAGATTGGCAGGTCTGACGTTGTGGTCATCTCTGAAACTTGGCAAAAGGATGGCTGCCATTGGGAGCTGAATATCTAAGGATATACGGTGTATTGGAAAGATAGGTTAGTCGGCAGAGGGGATGGTGTGATCCTGTGTATAAGAAATAATATTAAATCATTAGAAAGGGACAACATAGGATCGGAAGGTGTAGAGTCCCTAAGGGTTGAATTAAGAAATGGCAAGGGTAAAGGGACCCTAATGGCAGATGCATTCAGGCCTCCAAATAGCAGCCGGAATGTGGATTACAAATTACAGCATGAAATAGAAAAGGTTGGGGATTTTAACATGAAAGTGGATTTGGAAAACCAGGCCAGTACTGGACCTCAGGAGAGAGAACTTGTAGAATGTCTGGCTTTATAGAACAGCTTGTTGAGCCCTAGGGGATCGGCTGTGCTGGATTGGGTGTTGTGCAATGATCCGGAGGTGATAAGAGAGCTTAAGGATAAGGAACCCTTAGGGAACAGTAATCACAATATGATTGAGTTCACTTTGAAATTTGAGAAGGAAAAGCTAAATTCCAATGTATCGGTATTTCAGTGGAATAAATGAGGGGGACTGGCCAAAGCTGACTGGAAAGGGACACTAGCAGGAAGGACAGCAGAGCAGTAATGGCTGGAGTTTCTGCAAAAAATCAACGACGTGCAAGACAGATATATTCCAAATAAAAAGAAATTTTCAAAGGGAAGGACACTACCGTGGTTGACAAGTGAAGTCAGAGCCAAAGTAAAAGCAAAAAGCTAGCTGGAAGATAGAGGATTGGGAAGCTTTTAATAACTTGCATTAGGAAATTAAGGTCATTAGGAAGGAAAAGATGAATTATGAAAAGAAGCTGGCGACTGATATCAAAGAAGACACTAAAAGCTTCTTTAAGTATATAAAGGATAAAAGAGAGTGGAGGGTAGATATTGGACCAATAGAAAATGACGCTGGAGATATTGTAATGAGAGATGCAGAGATGGCAGAAGAACTGAATGCATCTTTTGCATCAGTCTTCACAGTGAAAGATGTCTGCAGTATATCAGACAGTCAAGAAGGTCAGGGAAGAGAAGTTTGTGCAGTGAAAATTAGACTGAGAAGGTGCTCAGAAAGCTTAACGGTCTGAGGGTGGATAAATCTCCTGGACCTGATGCAATGCACCCTCGGGTTCTGAAGGAAGTAGTCAGAGAGATTGCGGAGGCATTAACGATGATCTTTCAAGAATCGATAGATTCTGGCATTGTACCGGATGAATGGAAAATTGCAAATGTTACTCCGCTATTTAAGAAGTGGGGGTGGGGAGTCAACAGAAAGGAAACTATAGACCTGTTAGCCCAACATCAGTGGTTGGGAAGTCATTGGAATCAATTGTTAGGGATGAGATTATGGAGTACCTGGAGGCACATGACAAGATAGGCAAATCCTGCCTGACTAACCAACCGCAATTTTTTGAGTAAATTACAAGCAGGGTGGACAAAGGAGGTGCAGTAGATGTGGTGTACTTGGGTGTGTCACACATGAGGCTGCTTAGCAGATAGGAGCCCATGGAATTACAGGGAAGTTACTAGAATAGGTAGAGCATTGGCTGATAGGCAGAAAACAAGAGTGGGATCCTATTCTGGCTGGCTGCTAGTTACCAGTAGAGTTCCACAGGGGTCAGTGTTGGGACCTCTGCTTTTTACAATGTATGTCAATGACTATGGGATTAATGGATTTGTGGCCAAATTTGCCAATGATACAAAGGAGCGGGTAGTGTTGAGGAAACAGAATTCCTGCACAGAGACTTAGTTTAGGGGAATAGGCAAAGAAGTGGCAAATGAAATACAATGTTGGTGTACGGTTATGCACTTTGGTGGAAGAAATAAAATAAAAGACTATTATTGAGATGGGGAGATCATTCAAAATGCAAGTATGCAAAGGGACTTGGGAGTCCTCGTGCAGGATACCCTAAAGGCTAACTCCAGGTTGAGTCAGTGGTGCAGATGGCCAATGCAATCTTGGCATTCATTTCTAGAGGTATAGAATATAAGAGCAAGGATTTGATGTTGAGGCTCCATGAGGCATTCGTGAGACCACACTTGAAGTATTGTATGCAGTTTTGGGCTCCTTATTTTAGAAAGGATATACTGACATTAGAGAGGCTTCAGAGAAGATTCACGAGAATGATTCCAGGAATGAAAGGGTTACTGTATGAGGAATGTCTGGCAGCTCTTGGGCTGTATTCCTTAGAGTTCAGGAGAATGAGGGGGGATCTCATAGAAACATTCCAAATGATAAAAGGCCTGAACAGATTAAATATGGCAAAGTTATTTCCCATGGTCGGGGAGTCTAGGACAAGAGGGCACGACTTCCGGATTGAAAGACATCCATTTAGAACAGAGAAGCGGAGAAATTACTTTAGTCAGAGGGTGGTAAATCTGTGGAATATGCTCCCATGAGTGGCTGTGGAGGCCAAGTCATTGGGTGCATTTAAGGCAGAGATAGATAGGTTCTTGATTAGCCAGGGCATCAAAGGGTGTGAGAAGAAGGCAGGGGAGCCAGGATGACTGGAAGAATTGGATCAGCCCATGATTGAATGGCGAAGCAGACTCAATGGGCCAAATGGCCTGCTTCTACTCTTATATCTTATGGTCTTAATACCTCACTCTGCACATGAACCACCCACCTGACAAACCAATTCCCCTCACTACACCCCATACCACCCACACTACACTCTGAACCACCCATCCTGCACCCCTAATCTCCTCACATCGCTCTTACATCCCAAAGGCCCCTCACTTTACTTTCACCCCATTATTCCCCACTATCCCATCTCTTCCTCCACACTCTCCCTACAATATCCCCTTCTCCCACTTCTTGTTTACTCACCTAAAGCTCCATACACCCCCATCCCCTCTCCACTGACTCCCCCCACAGGCTCCTCATCCCAACCCTCCTCATCCCTTCCCCTCCCCCACTGTGGGTCGCGGTCCCTTTAAGAGCCGCCATCTTGACCTCAGCGATCTTCTGCTTGAGTTGTTGCAGCTGCTCTCGCTGCTTCTCTCGTTTCTTCATCAGCTGCATGGCCCGGCCGGCCTCGCTCGCCGCGCCCTTGTACTGCGCCATGCCGTCCCCCCTTCTCAGCCCACACCGCAGCCGCCGCTCCCTCCCCTAAAACAAGTACGCGGCCCCGAAGCCGAACAAACAGCCGCCACAACACTCGGCGCAGGCGCACTGGGGGTGTACGCCGGCAACTGGAAACAACCCGCAGGCGCTGGTGCCGGCGGCCGAGCGTCCTCTCCCCTATTGCCGGATGCACGCAGGCGCACTGGCTCCAGCTCAAACGCATCGGGCTCATCGCTCCGGGAAATTGATGCGAGATCGGCAACGCATGCGCACAAACGTAGGAAACGGCGGCTGCCGATGCGCATGCGCACTCTCTCCCCAACTGAGGGAGCGCCGCGTTGTTTGGGACAGTGAAGGAGCGCTGCACTGTCGTTGGGAGGCGTTGTTAATGATGGATGTGAAATCCAGATGCTAGGAAAGATTCCATAGCCATCCCCCGGTGCTCTCCCATTGCCGCTCCCGCAACAAACTGGCTGTCGGAGCGTAGTCAGCCTCTGTCTATTGAGTTGGTATTGATTATTATGTGCGTTAATATATAGACCGGTCGTGGTCTGGGGTAGATATTGTACTCCACTAGCCGACTTCTCGGGTAGATCAGCCCCGCTCATTGAATAGTAGGCCAGACTAGAGGGGCTGAATGGCCTTCTCCTGTCTGTTTCTGCTTAGGCTGGGATGGTGGTGGTTTCCAACCTGTCCCATCACAACCGTCAACCCCTTTCCCTCTCCAAGTGCCTATGGTCCCAAGACCACCCGCCAGGATCAGCCCCTCCCTGACTCATCCCAAACCTCCCACTCTGCTAGCCTGCTCTCAATTGGCCCATGAAGGGAAATAGGCCATTTGGCCCCTCAAGTCTGTGCCAACCCTACATCAACCCTTCCGCCTGCTCCACCAAAATTCCCAAAGCCGCCCCCATGCTCATTGGCAGATTGACCCCACCTCACTGGGATGCTGGAGAAATTGGCAGTGGCCAGGAGTAATCTACATGACCTCCACGCAGAGTGCTGCAGGCAGGGATTGAAAGACTTGCAAACCATCTGAAATGGAGGCTCCAATGCACAGAGATGCAGAGGGTTGTAGATTCAGCCAGTGTCATCATGCACACAACCCTCCCCATCCTCAATGCCTCACGAAGGCAGCATCCATCATCAAGGATCCGCACCACCTATGACATTATTACCATCAGCAAGGAGTGGAAGACCCTCACTCAATATTTTAGTAACAGCTTCTTACCCTGCCTCAGATTTTTGAATGCTCCCGTACTAATTTTATTTTCTTGTAACTTAAAGTAATTTTTTTGCACTGTAACAAGGCCACCAAACACCAAATTTCTCTACTTTGTGCCAGAATCAGAATCAGGTTTATTATAGTGGCAGGTTATGTGAAATTTGTTAACTTAGCAGCAGCAGTTCAATGCAATACATAAAATAGAAAAAAAAATAAGGTAATAAATAAATCTTACTCAGTATACTTTATACAGTATATATACATTGAATAGATTAAAAATCATGCAAAAACAAATCATAGTCATAGTCATACTTTATTGATCCCAAGGGAAATTGGTTTTTGTTACGGTTGCACCATAAATCATAAATAGTAATAAAACCATAAATAGTTAAATAATAATATGTAAATTATGCCAGGAAATAAGTCCAGGACCAGCCTATTGGCTCAGGGTGTCTGACCCTCCAAGGGAGGAGTTGTAAAGTTTGATGGCCACAGGCAGGAATGACTTGCTATGACGCTCTGTGTTGCATCTCAGTGGAATGAGTCTCTGGCTGAATGTATTCCTGTGTCCAACCAGTACATTATGTAGTGGATGGGAGACATTGTCCAAGATGGCATGCAACTTGGACAGCATCCTTTCAGACACCACCGTCAGAGAGTCCAGTTCCATCCCCACAACATCACTGGCCTTATGAATGAGTTTATTGATTCTGTTGGTGTCTGCTACCCTCAGCCTGCTGTCCCAGCACACAACAGCAAACATGATCGCACTGGCCACCACAGACTCGTAGAACATCCTCAGCATTGTCCGGCAGATGTTAAAGGACCTCAGTCTCCTCAGGAAATAGAGACGGCTCTGACCCTTCTTGAAGACAGCCTCAGTATTCTTTGACCAGTCCAGTTTATTGTCAATTTGTATACCCAGGTATTTGTATTCCTCCACCATGTCCACCCTGACCCCCCTGGATGGAAACAAGGGTCACCGGTACCTTAGCTCTCCTCAGGTCTACCACCAGCTCCTTAGTCTTTTATACATTAAGCTGCAGATAATTCTGCTCACACCATGTGACAAAGTTTCCTACCGTAACCCTGTACTCAGCCTCAACTCCCTTGCTGATGCATCCAACTATGGCAGAGTCATCAGAAAACTTCTGAAGATGACAAATACTATATATTACAAAAGTGAGATAGTGTCCAAGGCTTCACTGTCCATTTAGGAATCAGATGGCAGAGGGGAAGAAGCTGTTCCTGAATCGCTGAGTGTGTGCCTTCACATTTCTGTGCCTCCTACTTGATGGTAACAGTGAGAAAAAGACATGCCCTGGGTGCTGGAGGTCTTTAATAATGGACGCTGCCTTTCTGAGATACTGTTCTCTAAAGATGTCCTGGGTACTTTGTAGACTAGTACCCAAGATAAAGCCGACTAAATTTACAACCCTCTGCAGCTTCTTCTGGTCCTGTGCAGTAGCCCCTCCATACCAGACAGTGATGCAGCCTGTCAGAATGCTCTCCATAGAAGTTTTTGAGTGTATTGACATGCCAAATCTCTTCAAACTCCTAATAAAGTATAGCTGCTGTTTTGCCTTCTGTATAGCTACATTGATATGTTGGGACCAGGTTAGATCCTCAGAGATCTTGACACCCAGGATCTTGAAGCTGCTCGCTCTCTCCACTTCTGATCCCTCTATGAAGATTGGATTCCTTCATCTTACCCCTCCTGAAGTCCACAATCAGCTCTTTCGTGTTACTGACGTTGAGTGCCAGGTTGTTGCTGCGACACCACTCCACTAGTTGGCATATCTTGCTCCAGTATGCCCTCTCATCACCACCTGAGATTCTGCCAACAATGGTTGTATTGTCAGCAAATTTATAGATGGTATTTGAGCTATGCCTCGCCGCAATCCTGGGTATAGAGAGAGTAGAGCAGTGGGCTAAGCACACACCCCTGAGGTACGCTGGTGTTGATCATCAGCGAGGAGGATATGTTATCACCAATCCATACAGATTGTGGTCTTCTAGTTAGGAAGTCAGGATCCAATTGCAGAGAGAGGCACAGAGGCCCAGGTTCTGCAACTGTGATAATAAACCTGATTCTTGCTGGCTGGAACTGAGAGGCTGGTGATCCACACCCAACGCCGCCTACAAATCATGTTGCTCCTCAGTTGACCTGAGTCAGAATGGACCAGTCGGGCCGAAGGGCCACTCTGTGAGCTGCCCTCGTCCAACCACACAGAATCCACAGCCAAGGTCACCAACACCCGTTTCCTCAGGAGGCTGGATCAGAATCAGGTGTAGTGCAACTGGCAGATGTCACGAAATGTGTAACCACCAGCAGTACAGTGCAATGTATAATAAAAACTAAATTACAGTCAATTTTAAAAATTAAAATGTTAGTGCAAAAAGAGAAAAAAAAAAGTAGTGAGTGAGGTACTGTTCGTGGGTTCAACGTCCATTTAGAAATCGGATGGCAGAGAAGCTGTTCCTGAATCACTCGAGTGCGTGCCTTCAGGCTCTGGAGGCCAACGGCAGAGCTCAGTACGTGGACTCTGTCTACACTTCTCCCTGCCTCGGTAAAGCAGCCAACACCATCAAAGACCCCACCCACCTCAAACACGTCCTCTTCTCCCCTCTCCCATCGGACAGAAGATACAAAGCCCTGAAAACACATCCCACCAGGCTCAAGGACAGCTTCCACCCGCTGTTATCAGACTATTCAACGGTCCCCCAGTACGATAAGATGGCTCTTGACCTCACAATCTACCTTATGACCTTGCACCCTATTGTCTGTCTGCCTGCACTGCACTCTGCAGCTGTTACACTTTATTCTGCATTCGGTTAATACTTCACTCGAGCTCAATGCACTGTGTCACGATCTGATCTGTATGAACAGTATGCCAGACAAGCTTTTCACTGTAGCTCAGCATGTGACGATAAAACACCAATTCCTTCTATTCACTGGAAACCACAGCCATTCTGGAGCAATTAAATAAACCAAATGCATGTTAGAACATAGAAAGCCTACAGCACAATACAGGCCCTTCGGCCCACAATGCTGTGCCAAACATGTACTCACCTTAGAAATTACCTAGGGTAATTTAGCCCTCTATTTTTCTAACTTATCCAGGAGTCTCTTAAAAGACCCTATCTTATCCGCCTCCACCACCGTCGCCGGCAGCCCATTCCATGCAGTCACTACTTTCTGCATAGAAAACTGACCCCTGACATCTCCTCTGTACCTACTTCCAAGCACCTTAAAACTGTGCCCTCTCATACTAGCCATTTCAACCCTGGGAAAAAGCCTCTGACTATCCACACAATCAATGCGTCTCATCATACACCTCTATCAGGTCACCTCTCATCCCCCGTCGTTGCAAGAAAAGGCCGAGTTTACTCAACCTATTCTCATAAGGTATGCTCCCCAATTCAGGCAACATCCTTGTAAATCTCCTCTGCACCCTTTCTATGGTTTCCACGTCCTTCCTGTTGCGAAGTGACCAGAACTGAGCACAGTACTCCAAGTGGGGTCTGACAAGGGTCCTATATAGCTGCAACATTACCTCTTGGCTCTTAAACTCAATCCCACAATTGATGGAGGCCAATGCCTTAACCACAGAGTCAACCTGTGCAGCAGCTTTGAGTGTCCTATGGACTCGGACCCCAAGATCCCTCTGATCCTCCACACTGCCAAGAGTCTTACCATTAATATTATATTCTGCCAGAATAGATCCCCGAGGCACACCACAGGTCACTGACCTCCATGCAGAACATGACCCGTCTACAACCACTCTTTGCTTTCTGGGAGCAAGCCAATTCTGGATCCATAAAGCAAGGTCCCCTTGGATCCCATGCCTCATCACTTTCTCAATAAGCCTTGCATGGGGTACCTTGTCAAATGCCTTGCTGAAATCCATATGCACTACATCTACTGCTCTTCCTTCGTCAATGTGTAGAGTCACATCCTCAAAAAATTCACTCAGGCTCGTAAGGCATGACCTGCCTTTGACAAAGTCATGCTGACTATTCCTAATCATATTATGCCTCTCCAAATATTCATGAATCCTGCCTCTCAGGATCTTCTCCATCAACTTACCAACCACTGAAGCAAGACTCACTGGTCTATAATTTTCTGGGCTATCTCTACTCCCTTTCTTGAATAAAGGAACAACTTTCACAACCTTCCAATCCTCCGGAACCTCTCCCATCCCCATTGATGATGCAAAGATCATCGCCAGAGGCTCAACAATCTCCTCCCTTGCCTCCCACAGTAGCCTGGGGTACATCTCGTCTGATCCCGGTGACTTATCCAACTTGATGCTTTCCAAGAGCTCCAGCACATCCTCTTCCTTAATATCTACCTGCTCAAGCTTTTCAGTCTGCTGTAAGTCATCTCTATAATCGCCAAGATCCTTTTCCGTAGTGAATACTGAAGCAACATATTCATTAAGTACCTCTGCAATCTCCTCCGGTTCCATACACACTTTTCCACTGTCACACTTGATTGGTCCTATTCTCTCACATCTTATCCTCTCGCTCTTCACATTCTTGTAGAGTGCCTTGGGGTTTTCTTTAATCCTGTCCACCAAGGCCTTCTCATGGCCCTTTCTGGCTCTCCTAATTTCATTCTTAAGGTCCTTTCTGCTAGTCTTATAATCTTCTAGATCTCTATCATTACCTAATTTTTTTTTAACCTTTTGTAAGCTCTTCTTTTCTTCTTGACTAGGTTTACAACAGCCTTTGTACACCACTGTTCCTGTACCCTATCATCCTTTCCCTGTCTCATTGGAATATACCCATGCAGAACCCACACAAATATCCCTTGATCATTTGCCATATTTCTTCTGTACGTTTCCCTGAGAACATCTGTTTTCAATTTATGTTTCCAAGTTCCTGTCTCATATTTCCCCTTACTCCATTTAAATGTTTCCCCTAGCTTGTCTGTTCCTATCCCTCTCCAATGCTATGGTAAAGGAGATAGAATTGTGATCACTATCTGTAAAATGCTCTCCCACTGAGAGACCTGATACCTGACCAAGTTCATTTCCCAATACCAGATCAAGTACAGCCTCTCCTCTTGTAGGCTTATCTACATATTGTGTCAAGAAACCTTCCTGAACACACCTAACAAACTCCACCCCATCTAAACCCCTCACTCTAGGGACACGCCAATTAATATTTGGGAAATTAAAATCTCCCACAACAACCATGTTATTATTACACCTTTCCAGAATCTGTCTCCCTATCTGCTCCTCGATGTCCCTGTTACTATTGGGTGTCTATAAAAAACACACAGTAGAGTTATTGACCCCTTTCCTGTTCCTAACTTCCACCCACAGAGACTCCGTAGACAATCTCTCCATGTCTTCCTCCTTTTCTACAGCCGTGACGCTGTCTCTGATCAGCAGTGCCAAGCCCCCACCTCTTTTGCCTCCCTCCCTGTCCTTTCTGAAACATCTAAAGCCTGGCACTCTAAGTAACCATTCCTGCCCCTGAGCCATCCAAGTCTCTGTAATGGCCACAACATCATAGCTCCAAGTACTGATCCACGCTCCAAGGTCATCCGCTTTGTTTATGATGCTTCTTGCATTAAAATAGACACATCTCAAACCGTCATTCTGAGCGCGTCCCTTCTCTATCACCTGCCCATCCTCCCTCTCACACTGTCTCCAAGCTTTCTCTACTTATGAGCCAACCGCCCCTTCCTCCGGCACTTCAGTTCAGTTCCCACACCCCAGCAAATCTAGTTCACACTCTCCCCAATAGCCTTTGTAAACCTCCCCATCAGGATATTGGTCCCCTTGGGATTCAAGTGAAATCCGTCCATTTTGAGCAGGTTACACCTGCCCAAAAAGAGGTCCCAATGATCCAGAAATCTGAATCCCTGCCCTCTACTCCAATCTCTCAGCCACACATTTATCCTCCACCTCATTCTATTCCTATACTCACTGTCATGTGGCACAGGCAGTAATCCCGAGATTACTACCTTTGAGGTCCTGCTTCTCAACCTTGTTGGTTTAGCTAGTTATACTGGTCTGGCCAGATCCCAGCTTCCGAGCATTCACTGCACTGGCTGGCATTTATTACCTATCCTAACTGCCCTTGAGAAAGTGGGGGGGGGGGGGACTGCCCTCTTGACCTGCTGCTGGGGAGGGTACTCCCATGGTGGATTAGTCATAGATCACTACGTCACACAAGCAGGCACTTCGGCCCATCTGGTCTGTGCTGAAATATGTTTCTGCCTAATCCTGTCTCCCTGTACCTGGACCATAGCCCTCCAGTCCCCTCCCATCCATGCCCACTTCCACACTTTCACCATCCTCTAGGTGAAGAGGTCTCCCCTCATGTTCCTCTTACACATTTCACTTTTCACCCTTAACCCATGACCTCTAGTTGTAGTCCCATCCAACCTCAGTGGAAAGAGCTTGCCTGTATTTACTCTATCTACACCCCTCATAATTTTGTATACCTCTATCAAATCCCCCCTCAAACTTCTACGTTCCAGGGATTAAAGTCCTAACCTATTCAATCTCTCCTTACATCTCAGCTCCTCAAATCCCAGCAACATCCTTGTAAATTTTCTCTGCACATTTCCAATCTTATTTACATCTTTCCTGTAGGTAGGTGACTAAAACTGACACACAATACTCCAAATTAGACCTCACCTTATACAATTTCAACATAATATCCCATCTCCTGCAGTCAATACCTTTAAGAAGGCCAAAGTACCAAAAACTTTCTGACGATCTGTGATGTTACTTTCAACAAATTATGGGCCTGTATTCCCACATCCCTCTGTTCTACCTCAGCCCTCAGTGTCCTACCATCAACTGTGTAAGACCTGCTCCGGATGGTCCTCCCAAAGCAATGCTGAGGCTTTATACGACGCTGGTGAGGCCCCACTTGGGAGTATCCTGAGCAGCTTGGGGCCCCAAAAGGATGTGTGACATTGGAAAGTATTCGAAGGAGGTTCATGAAAATGATTCCGGGATTGAAAGTGTTACCTTATGATGGCTCTGGGCCTGATTTTTTTTTAGACATTCGTTAGTCTCGTGAGACCATGGATTTGCACCTTGGAAGGTTTCCAGGGTGCAGGCCTGGGCAAGGTTGTATGGAAGACCGGCAGTTGCCCATGCTGCAAGTCTCCCCTCTCCACACCACCGATGTTGTCCAAGGGAAGGGCATTAGGACCCATACAGCTTGGCACCAGTGTCGACGCAGAGCAATGTGTGGTTAAGTGCCTTGCTCAAGGACACAACACGCTGCCTCAGCTGAGGCTCGAACTAGCGACCTTCAGATCATGAGACTGACACCGTAACCACTTGGCCACGCACCAACCTCTGGGCCTGTACTCACTGGAATTCAGAATGGGGGGGGGGGTGAGAGAGTGACCTCATTGAAACCTATCGAATGCTGAACAGCCTCGACAGAATGGATGTGGAGAGGACATTTCCTTTGGTGGGAGTCTAAGACCAGAGGACACAGCCTCAGAACAGAGGCATCCACTTAGAACAGAGATGAGAAGGAATTTCATTAGCCAGAGGGTAGTGAATCTGTGGAATTCGTTATCACGGACGCCTGTGGAGGCCAAATCATTGGGTGTATTTAATGCAGAGGTCGATAGATTCTTGATTAGTCAGGGCATGAAGAGATACGGGGAGAAGGCAGGAGACTGGGGCTGAGAGGGAAAATGGATCAGCCATGATGAAATGGCAGAGCAGACTCGATGGGCCAAATGGCCAAATTCTGCTCCGATATCTGATGGTGCAGCGCTGAACCTGAATGTGAGGTGTCCAAAGTGCGTTACCCAGGTAGCGGAGGGAGCTGGCAGTTTGGGTGGAGGTGAAGGGAGACAGAAATACGAATGGAAGGGAAGGATATAGATTTCACAGAAGAGAACACTTTGTGTAAGATCTGTACTGTTTAACCAAGAACAAAAACACAGCAAGGTGAAGCGATGATGGCTGAATTCGGCATTGATATTTATTCAGTTAAGTCACAGGGTCTGGCCCAGAGAGACAGAATGTGTAGAGGAGCCCACGGTGTCTCCAGTGACAGACCCTCAGCATGATCCCATTGGGGCAGGGTGGGGTGGGGGAGAGAAAGGGGGTTAACATGGCCAGGGCCTCACGGGGGTTGGCCCAGAGAGACAGAATGTGTAGAGGAGCCCGCGGTGTCTCCAGTGACAGACCCTCAGCATGATCCCATTGGGGCAGGGTGGGGTGGGGGAGAGAAAGGGGGTTAACATGGCCAGGGCCACACGGGGGTTGGCCCAGAGAGACAGAATGTGTAGAGGAGCCCGCAGTGTCTCCAGTGACAGACCCTCAGCATGATTTTATTGGGGCAGGGGGAGTGGGGGAGAGGAAGGGGGTTAACATGGCCAGGGCCTCACGGGGGCTGGCCCGGAGAGACAGAATGTGTAGGAGCCTGCGGTTTCTCCAGCAGAAGACCCCTCAGCATGATTTTATTGGGGCAGGGGGAGTGGGGGAGAGGAAGGGGGTTAACGTGGCCAGGGCCTCACGGGGGTTGGCCCGGAGAGACAGAATGTGTAGGAGCCTGCGGTTTCTCCAGCAGAAGACCCCTCAGCATGATTTTATTGGGGCAGGGGGAGTGGGGGAGAGGAAGGGGGTTAACGTGGCCAGGGCCTCACGGGGGTTGGCCCGGAGAGACAGAATGTGTAGGAGCCTGCGGTTTCTCCAGTGACAGACCCTCAGCATGATTTTATTGGGGCAGGGGGAGTGGGGGAGAGGAAGGGGGTTAACGTGGCCAGGGCCTCACGGGGGTTGGCCCGGAGAGACAGAATGTGTAGGAGCCTGCGGTTTCTCCAGTGACAGACCCTCAGCATGATTTTACTGCAGCGGGGGAGTGGGGAGAGGAAGGGGGTAAATGAGGCCAGGGTATCAGGCCACCAGTGGGGTGTAAAGCTCCCAGCTCATTAATCCACTCAAGGAGGGCTGATGGGGCTGAGGGTGTGGGAGGGGGGGAGGGGAGACAGCTGTCAGAACCCCCACTCCCCGGGTGGCCGCTCCCTACTGCTGATCTTCGCCGAAGACGTCATTCTGCTTGCGTTTCATGTTCTCGAAGTCGAAGTCGCTGCCCGTCATCCGCCGGTAAATGTCCTTGATGTCGTTACAGGTGGTCTCAAAGTGTGTGGTGGCATCGTACGACTGCGAGATGAAGATCTGCGGGGCGAGGGGAGAGTGCGATGAGCAAGGCGCGGGCCGGGGGGGGTGGGGAGGGAGGATGTGGAGGCGGGAGAAAGAGAGAGGGGAAGGGGAGAGGAAGTGGGGAAATGGTGAAGGAGGGGTAGGGAGACAGTGAGAGGGAGTGGTGGAGGGGATGGGGAGGAGGTGGGAGAGAAAGAGGCGAGTGGGAGGGGAAAGAGGAGTGCGAGGGAGAGGAAGAGAGGGAAGTGAGGAGGAGGAGATAATTATAGTTCACCACCTTTATCCAACCATCTGAGCATTCCCACCACACCCCGTTCCCCCCCCCACCCCCAGGATCAGTATGGAGGGTGAGTGTTGCCGAATGCCCTGCTCCCTTTGGGTTGCCCCACAGCTCCTCTCCAAGGGGAGGGATGTTGCCCTTGGACTACCCCTCCATCCATCCTCACTCCTCCACCTGGGGAGAGCTCTAAAACCATCCCACTGTCCTCCCCATGACTCGCCTCCCCCACTCACCTGGCTCTCCGTCCCGTCGTCCAGCGGCTCGTACAGATCACTGATGGCCACAAACCTGGGGTTAGAGGTTACAGGTCAGCAAGGGGGTCATGGCAGAACAGCCAAAGGCCTCCCAGCCTATCCCACCCCACCCTCCCAGCCAACACATTCCTGCCACGGAGACACCAGACTGTAGTGAGTAGTGCAGCTGTCTCTCTTGCCCTGGATACCCACGTAAAATCCACAACTCCGACGCGCTCTGTCTAGAAACATAGAAAACCTACAGCACAATACAGGCCCTTCAGCCCACAAAGCTGTGCCAAACATGCCCCTACCTTAGAACTACCTAGGCTTTACCCATAGCCCTCTATTTTTCTAAGCTCCATGTACCCAACCAGAAGTCTCTTAAAAGACCCCATCGTTTCCACCTCCACCGCCGCCGCCAGCAGCCCATTCCACGCACCCACCACTCTCTGCGTGAAAAACTGACCCCTGACATCTCCTCTGTACCTACTTCCAAGCACCTTAAAACTGTGCCCTCTTGTGCTAGCCACTTCAGCCCTGGGGAAAAGTCTCTGACTATCCACATGATCAATGCCTCTCATTATCTTATACACCTCTATCAGGTCACCTCTGATCTTCTGTCGCTCCAAGGAGAAAAGGCCAAGTTCACTCAACCTATTCTCATAAGGCATGCTCCCCAATCCAGGCAACATCCTTGTAAATCTCCTCTGCATCCTTTCTATGGCTTCCACATCCTTCCTGTAGTGAGGTGACCAGAACTGAGCACAGTACTCCAAGTGGGGTCTGGCCAGGGTCCTATATAGCTGCAACATTACCTCTCAGCTCTTAAACTCAATCCCACGATTGATGAAGGACAGTGCACCATATGCCTTCTTAACCACAGAGTCAACCTGCTCAGCAGCTTGGAGTGTCCTATGGACTTGGACCCCAAGATCCCTCTGATCCTCCACATTGCCAAGAGACTTACCATTAATGCTATATTCTGCCATCATATTTGACCTACCAAAATGAACCACCTCACACTTATCTGGCTTGAACTCCATCTGCCACTTCTCAGCCCAGTTTTGCATCCTATCGATGTCCCGTTGTAAACTCTGGCAACCCTCCACACTATCCACAACACCCCCAATCTTTGTGTCATCAGCAAATCTACTAACCCATCCCTCCACTTCCTCATCCAGGTCTAAAAATCATGAAGAGTAGGAGTCCCAGAACAGATCCCTGAGGCACACAACTGGTCACTGACCTCCATGCAGAATATGACCTGTCTACAACCACTCTTTGCCTTCTGTGGGCAAGACAATTCTGGATCCACAAAGCAATGTCCCCTTGGATCTCATGCCTCCTTACTTTCTCAATAAGCCTTGCATGGGGTACCTATCAAATGCCTTGCTGAAATCCATTAACACTACATCTACTGCTCTTCCTTCATCAATGTGTTTAGTCACATCCTCAAAAAATTCTATCAGGCTGGTAAGGCACGACCTGCCCTTGACAAAGCCATGCCGACTACCCCTAACCATATTCTACATCTCCAAATATTCATAAATCCTGCTTTTCAGGATCTTCTCCCTCACCCGACTAACCACTGAATTAAGACTCACTGGTCTATAATTTCCTGGGCTATCTCTACGCCCTTTCTTAAATAAGGGAACAACATCCACAACCCTCCAATCCTCCGGAACTTCTCCCGTCCCCATTGATAATACAAAGATCATCGTCAGAGGCTCAGCAATCTCAGCAGTTTGCACGTTCTCCCCGTAACAGCGCTCTGGTTCCCTCCCAAGTCCCAGTGTGGGGGTGAAGAGTGGAATCTCGGGGGAGAGGCTGATGGGAATGAAGTATTGTCAGTACAGACACAGTAGGCTGAAGGGCATCTTTAACTGTGCAGAACTTTGACCTCTTCCCTCTCCACCTTGGTTCCCACTCATTCTCTGTCCTTCCTATCACCACCCCTTCTCCTAATGGCATGACTCTTGGTAGCGTGGAGGAACTGGGGGATCTTGGCGTCCAGGTCCATAAATCTCTCAATGTTACTGCGCACGTTGATGGAGTGGTTACAAAGCCATATGGCGTGTTGGCCTTCATTAACTAGGGAATGAGTTCAACAGCCACGAGGTATTGTTGTAGCTCTATAAAACCCTGGTTAGATAACAGTTGGAGCATTGTGTTCAGTTCTGATCACCGACCTGGATTAGACAGCACTTTTCTAAAATGAGGATAGACTGGTTGAACTAGGGCTTTTCTCTTTGGAGTGAAGGAGGATGAGAGGTGACTTGATAGAGGTGTACAAGATGATAAGAGGCTTAGATTGCCAGACAGGCTTTCCCAGAGCAGAGATGACTAATATGAGGGGGGACTACTTTATAGTGATTAGAGTAAAGTATAAGGGGGATGTCAGAGGTAGTTTTTTCTGAAAAACAGACTGGGGTGGATATGTGGAACGTGCTGCCAGAGTGGTAGTAGAGGCAGATACATTTAAGACATTTAACTCATAATGGTTGGTGGGCTGGAGATACAGCACGTCTCTACCAAAGGAGGTGCAAAGCACTCCTTCCGTCCACCGGCCTGCAGGTCACCCTTGGGGCAGCTGTAGCACCTGCTTAGCCCCCCAATCAGTGTCACATGAATCCATGGGAGCAGGCGGTCGATGGTCGTATGAGCAGCCGGTGCAGATCACAAGTCCTGGTTATGAGACCAGTGACGCCAGCCAATCTCTGAAGATTATTGATAATGGCTGGGGTCACCCATCTTGTAAAGACACTGCCCAGAAGGCAACAATGGCAAAGCACTTCTGCAGAAAAATTTGCCAAGAACATCATGGTCACCATAATCACCCAAGTCATTCAACATGGCACATGATGATGATGATGATGTCATTCAACATGGCAAATGATGATGTCATATGCCACAGCACATGATGATGTCATTTGACTTGGCACACGATGATGATGATGATGATGTCATATGCCACGGCACATAATGATGATGAGATATAGACACATGGATGATAGAGAGTTGAAGGGTGAGATTGATCTTAAAGTACGTTAAAAGTTCGGCACAACATTGTGGGCTGAAGGGCCTGTACTGTGCTGCACTCCACACTCAACGTTCTGTTCTGACATACTCTACCCACCAGGCCCATCGAGATGCAGAGCCATCTTGGCCTGAAAATGCCTGCAGGGGTTGATAAGGTGGGAAAAAAGGCATTCTGCATGTTTGCTTCATCGGCTAGGGCTTTAAGCAAGAGTTAAGAAGTCAGATTGCAGCTCTGATGAAAGGTTCCGGCCCGAAACGTTGACTGATCGTTTCCAGGGATGCTGCCCGACCTGCTGAGTTCCTCCAGCTTGTTGTGAGTGTTGCTTTGACCCCAGCATCTGCAGGATATTTTGTGCTCAAGATTGCAGCTCTGGTCAGGCCGTACTTGGAGTACAGTGGGCAGTTCTGGCAGAGTCTTTACAGTAAGGATTTAAAGAAGGTGCAGAAGAGGTTCACCAGGATGCTGCCTGGACTAGAGACCATCTCTAATCACTTCTGTACAAAACTAGTCAAGAACACTCACGGTCATGCGACACAGCACAAAACGACGATGATTATGAGATTCACCAAGATGCTGCCTGGATTAGAGGGCGTGAGCTATATGGAGAGGTTGAACAAACTTGGGTTTTCTTCTCTGGAGCGACAGAGACCTGAGGGGAGTACTGATAGAGGTGTATAAGATTATGAGAGGCATAGATGAGGTAGACAGACAATATCCTTGTCCCAGGGTCAAATTGTCTAATACCAGAGGGTATGCATTCAGGGGGTAGAGTAAATTCAAAAGGGATAAAGTCCTGAATCATAGAAAGGTGCAACTCAGGCTCTTCAGCCCATCAGTCTGTGACAACCCATTTACACTGCCTACTCCCATCGACCTGCAACTGGACCTCCGACTGGCATGGCCAGCTATGGGCAGGACACCCCACCCCCTCCCCAGCTCACTTTTGGTCAATGGGCTCGATGAGTTCGAGGGCGGGTTGGATCTCCGTCTCTGGCTGGGCCGTCTCCACCGTGGTGCTGATGATGGCGATGTACTTGCCCTGGGCAGCCACACTGTGGGCGTGCGAGATCAGGCAGATGTAGATATCTGTCGGGAGCCAAGTGGGACGGGTGGTTCGGGGGTGAGGGTGAAGGGGGTCAGGGGGGAGAGAGAGAGGGGACAGGAAAGGGGGAGAGAGAGGGGACAGGAAAGGGGAGGGAGAAGATGGGATGGGAGAGAGAAGAGAGATCATCAGCACACCAGTTCCCATGTGGTTTCACACCGCCTCCCTTCCTGACCCTGTCACACACAACCTCCTGGTGAGACTCTGCCCTGTGGACCCCATTGCCCCTCATTCCTTACTGTCACAACTGGGCATTCCCTCTACCCAAGACCCTTCCCCCTCTAGTCCGAGACTGTACCACTGAAGGAAACCTTTCTCACCTGCCTCCCTGGGGACACGCCCATCTCCTACCTTCTCTCCTGAAGGGACCCCTCCCCTCCAGAGTCGATCCAGTGGGTCCACGTCAGCCGATCCCTCCTGTCCATGTCAGCACCACAACTGGATGTGGGGAGGAGAGGGAGGGTTTCTCCAACCATGCCAGTGAGGATCCCCCCCTCCCACCCCAAGCCTCCTCCCAACAGGCTCACAGCTCATCCGGGAGGAGCAGGCAGAGAAGCAGAGATCCGCATACAACCTCACCAGTTTCAATTGATGCCTCTGATGCTACCCCCCCCCCCCGTGACCTCCTCTGTCTCAGGCAGACCAAGCACAGACAGGTTGCCCTGGGAAAATCACTCAATTCCCCACACCAAGGCCCTCGGCTCTCTCCTCTGCCAGGTTGAGGCTCATGTCATGTTGTTCCACCTGGGGTGAGTGGGTTCCTCAACCCAATGAATCTCCAATCTCTGTTGACCTGGTCTCCCTCTGTCCCTCCATCTCTTCATCTCCCCAGTACCCTCTACCGTCATCGGCACACACACACCCCTCCGTCCCAGACTACACTCCTCCTCCTCATCCTCACCTGGATCCATCCATCACCTCCTCAGCCTACATTCCCACTCCCCCATCCTCACCCTCACCTCCTCTTGCGGCAACACTTACCCCACTATTCTACACTAGTTCCTCCCGTGCTTCAGTCGGCTTGAAGGGTTGAACCCCGAGACGTCAACCGTCCATTTGCCCCCATAGATACTGCCCAACTCACTGAGTTCACCAGCATTGAATGTACTGCTCCAGGTGGGTGGGGGGGGGGGTCTCCTGTTCCTCCCCTTCTGCGCCCCCCAGCCCATACAGAAGGGAGGTCTCCCACCCCTGGGACAAAGTCTCGCCACTGGAGGTCTCCTGTCCCTCCCTCGCTCTCTGCCGCTTTCCCCATACAGGAAGGGACAATGCCTACCAGATTTCCGGCCGAGCTGTTTCTGCGGGATGATGATCTGGCAGGAGGCAGCATCGCTGGTGCTGCAGATGGGGTGGCTGAGGATGCAAATGACCCGGATCACCTGCCCGGCCTTCCGCACTCGGTCAGGAACGTAGCTGGGGTCACAGATCAGCTGCTTACAGCGTGCCACCTGTCCGAAAAGGGGGCACTGGTTAGATCTCGCCCACGGAGAGAACCCCCTACAAACAACACCCCGCCAACCCATGCCCCCTCCCGCAGCACATCACCTGTCCAGGAGGGTCACCCGTTGTACTGCGAACCACGAAGTGCAAGGAGCCCCTTCCCTCCCATCCACACCCCCATCTCTACTCCTCACTTCACCCTGATACCCTGATTTACCCAGTCCTGTCCCACACTTCTAGAAAGTGCCCCACCATCAAATACAGGGGGAAAAACGTCCAACAACGCAGAAGCAGGCCTTTTGTTCCAACTGGTCCCTGCCGACCGAGATTCAAGCAAGTTCCATCTGTCCTCAGTTGTCCCGGACCTCTATAAACCAGGGATTCCAAACTTTGGCTCCATCCTTCACCTCTCACCTTAAACCCAGCCCTTGATTCCCCTAACCTGGGGGAAAAAGACTGTGCACTTTCACCCAATCTGCACCTCCTGGTTTTATACACTTCTATGAGATCATCTCCGTCTCCTGTGTTCCAACCTGCCAAACCTGTCCCTATAAGATCATCTCTCAGTTTCCTACGTCCTAACCTGCCAAATCTCTCCCTGTACATCAGTCCCTCGAATCCTGGCAATGCCCAATCTTCTCTGCACTCTTTCCAGTTTAACCACGTCTTCCCTATCACAGGGTGACCAGAAATGCCCTCGGGTGCAGCCTCACCAACGCTCTGAACAACTGCACAGCTTGGGTCGTGGTAGAGAGGGATAGTGAAGACCAGTCAAATCCACTGACCCCACGGACGTTGGACAATTTGCCAGTGTCAGGGTTTGGACTGAGTGGGAGGGCACTGTATTTGAAATGACGTCATCGACAGGAGGCACTGCCTGAAAAAGGCAACGTCCATCATTCAAGGCTCCCCACCATCTGGGCCATGCCACCTTCTCGCTGCTCCCCAGGCAGCAGGTACAGGAATCTGGTTCAAAAACCCTTGCGTCCCTCCCACCACTCAGTTCCTGAACCGACCAGCACAACCCTGATCACCACCTCAGTACAGCAACTCTGAAACCACTTTGCAAAACCACGGAACTTGTGTTGTTCAAATAACGTTCTTCCTCGTAAAAAATATCAGTATTTCCATCTGCCCAGGCCATGCTCTTTTCTCACTGCTGCCACCAGGTAAAAGGTACAGGAGCCTCAGGGCTCACACCCCCAGATTCAGGAACAGTTATTACCCCTCAACCATCAGGCTCTTGAACCAAACATATAACTTCACTTCCCCATCACTGAAATGTTCCCGTAACCTATGGGCTCACTTTCAAGGGACCTTCTTCTCATGTCCTCAATATTTATTGCTCATTTATTTATTATTATTTCTATATTATTTATTAGTATTTGCACAGTTGTTGCTTTTGCACACCGGATATACACCCTAGTCGGTACGGTCTTTCATCGACTGTTATGGTTGTTATTCTAGTATGGGTTAACTGAGTCTATCCGCAAGACAATGAATCTCAGGTTGTATATGGTTGTATATACTTCGATAATAAATTTAGTTGGAACAACCCCACAACGGTGGGGAGGGGGGCTGTTGGTGTCTGATCCAGTGGGACTCTCTCCCCCCTCCCTCCCTCCCTTTTGGGACAGTGGCTGGGAGTTCCCCACACGGGCCAGGGAGCGAGTGGGACAAGGTTACCTCGCCTGACGACCTGACGCCCACCACTTTATTGTTTTCCATCACCAGCTCATCCACCGGCTTGTTCAGCATGTACGTGCCGCCATAGATCGCGCTCAGCCTGGGGAGATGGGAATCAAGACACAGTCACTCCTCACCCACCTCGATGAGGGTCCTGCCTTTGGCATTACACAGCACTGGGGAGGGGGCATATGCAAAACAGGACACGACCCCTCTGGTCAGCACCAGCCCAGAACCATCTCCTGGAGTCTCCCCCCACTCCAAAAAGTCCCTGCCAAATCTGTTCTGACACGAGTGGCAGATCACAGAAACCGTTCCCTCCACCTCCCTCTCTCTCATCTGTTCACCCTGCGCTGTGTCCAAACCCAACCCATCGCGATGACTCCAACCGTTGATCTCCTCAAATTAACCTCCACCACCCCAGACCTGAGCCCAGGAAGAGCAAATGTCTCTCCAACCCCACCCCTCCCTGCCATTTCCTCCATCCCATCCTGACCGGTCGCACCTCTGACCAGCCATTGACGCTGATCTTACCTCCAGAAACCGTTGTGGGAACGCTGGCAGGAGAGGGAGGGAGGTAGGAGGAAGGAGGGGAAGGAGGGGAAGACCGGTGCAGGGAAAGGGGGAGGGCGGGGAAGAGGAGAGAAAGACAGTACCAAATACAGAGAAGACTCCTGCCACAAGGTCCCAAATCAAACCTTCTGGCCTCCCAGGGGACACAGTGGTCATCCCCCCTCACCTGGCAAATCCCTGTGGCAGCTCTCCCAGCCCATACAGCGGGTACAGGTATGGGCTCTTGCCGTAGCGCGCCAGTGACTCGCTGTATAGTTTGATGCGGTTAATGGCCTCCAGGCAAGGCTGGTCCAGGTAACTGTGTACGGGACAGGGAAAAAAGAGAGAGAGAGAGAGAGAGAGAGAGAGATATGGGACCTGCTTCTGAGGGAGAAAGCCTACCCGTTCCGAGCAATCCTCCCTCCCATGCCCATCCCATCACTCAACCCCCCAGCAGATCCACGGTACCAGTGTATGGGAGATGGGGGCAGGGGTGATGAGAGGGGTGGGACAAGGGACGGGAGTGAGGGATGTTAGAGACAGGGAGGGAATGGTGTCCCAGAGACTTTGGGGGGGGGGTCACAGAGATGGGGGGGGTGTCACAGAGGGGGAGGGTTATAGGAGAGGGGGAGTTCACAGAAACGGGGGGGTGTCACAGGGGGGAAGGTTGAGGGGGGTTCACAGAGACAGGGGTATGTAGGGAAGAGGGGTGTCACAGAGGGTGAGGGTTATAGGAGGGGGGTTCACAGAGATGGGGGTGTCACAGAGGGGGAGGGTTATAGGAGGGGGGTTCACAGAGATGGGGGTGTCACAGAGGGGGAGGGTTATAGGAGGAGGGGTTTACAGAAATGGAGGTGTCACAGAGGGGGAGGGTTATAGGAGAGGGGGGTTCACAGAGACAGGGGGGTGTTACAGAAGGGGAGGGTTATAGGAGGTGGGGTTCACAGAGACGGAGGGGTGTTGTAGGGAAGGAGGGGTGTTACAGAGAGGTGGAGGGGTGTAGGGGCTGAGATGGGGGTCACAGACACAGGGGAGGTGTAGGGGCTGGAGGGAGAGTGTCAATGGAGTTCAGAGCGGCAGGAAATGTGACTCGACAATTTGTCTGGTTCACACAACAATGACCATGGGATCTTGCTATGCACAAACACCAGTCAACAGACCTGCAGTGCCTAGTGGTTGGGGAGGGGGTGCGTGCTGGGGAACTGGGGAAAATCCGGCCACCTCTCCCCTCAGTGTGCCCCCACGCTGGGCTCAGCCCACGGCCGCACACGGCACATGGAGAATGCCACGTTTGAGGGGCATTCCCGTCCCTCCGTCCACCCACCCGCACTCTGCCCAGTCCTGTCGAGTGCCAGATTCGAGGGGAACCTCCCTCCTTCTTTCCACCCACCCACCCCACCCCACCCCTGCCATGCCCAGCCCTGGCCACGCACTCATCAGTCCTGTAGAGCGCCAGGGCGTGCCCGGTGAAGTCGATGGTGTCCTGGCCCAAGTCGAACTTCTTGTACACGTCACGCATGGTGTTCCGCACGGGATCCACGTCCTGGTGGGTCTTGGGGTCGTTCTCGTCGTAAGAGGACACAAATAGCAGGAATTTCCGGTAACGCCGCTTCTCGAACATGCCCAACAGACCTGGGGGCAAGGGCAGAGGAGCATTGTTCAGGGCACAGCTTTAGTATGTTGAGGACACTCGGCCCACTCTCTGTACTAGCTCCTTGCCATCACCTTCCCATCACTGCAACGATCTGTCCCCATTCCCCGTGTGAAACCTCTCATATCCTCCTCCCACACCTCACGTAGAACACTACGGTACAGTACAGGCCCCTCCCCTCCAAATATTGTGCCAACCTTTCAACCCTTCAACCCAAGATCAATCTAACCCTTCCCTCTCACACAGCCCTCCACTTCTCAATCATCCGTGCGCCTCTCTCTTAAACGTCCCCAATATATTTGCCACTCCCACCCCTGTTCCGCAGACTGTCCACTCTCTGTAAAGAACTTCCCTCTGACATCTTCCCCTGTTCTTTCCTCCAATTCCCATAAAATCATGCCCCCTCCTATGAGCCATTTCTGCTCTGGGGAAGTGTCTCTGGCTTTTCACTCGATCTTATTACCTTCTTGTACGCCTCCATCAAGTCACCTCTCACCCTCCTTCACTCCAAAGAGAACAGCTCTAGCTCACTCAACCTATCCTGATAAGACACGCTGGCTAATTCAGGCAGAGTCCTGGTAAATCTCCTCTGCATCCTCTCCAAATCCTCCACCTTCTGCCTATAATGAGGTGACTGAAACTGAACACAATACTCCCAGAGTATCCCCTGTTCACCTCCTCTCCTGGTCTCTGAAAGAACCCCCTGCCCCATCCAAGGCAGTACTCCCCTCCCACAAACGCCAGGGGGACATATTGACCCTCCCCGACCCGTGCGCCTCAGACTACTGCCGGGAATCCCTGAGCTGCCGTCTGCTCCTCGAAACGTCCCACAGGCTGCCGAGGGCTGGGGTGAGGGGGAGCGGGGAGGACAGACCTGGGGGGGGGGGGTCACTCACTGGAAGCCAGCGCCTCAGTCTCTGTGGAGGGCACCTTGTAGATCTTGCTGGCTTTGTAGACGAAACTTCCGTCCACCACTTTGAAGTCAAGGTAGCGGGTGACCTCTGTGTACAGAAGCATCTTCACCAGCTGGCCTGGAGGGAGGAGAGAGGGTGTCATTCTCACAAAAGCACACTCTGCCGCATGATACTGCCGTCCCCCACAGACACACTGCACTTCCCCTCGCAAGCACGAAGAAATCTGCAGATGTTGGAAATTCAAGCAACACACATAAAAAATGCTGGTGAACGCAGCAGGCCAGGCAGCATCCCGAGGAAGAGGTGCAGTTGACGTTTCGGGCCGAGACCCTTCGTCAGGACTAACTGAAGGAAGAGTTAGTAAGAGATTTGATAGTGGGGGGGGGAGGGGGAGATCCAAAATGATAGGAGAAGACAGGAGGGGGAGGGATGGAGCCAAGAGCTGGACAGGTGATAGACAAAAGGGATACGAGAGGATCATGGAACAGGAGACCCAGGGCCAGAGAAAGGGGGAGGTGGGAAAAAACCCAGAGGAAGATGGAGAGTAGGCAAGGAGTTATTGTGAGAGGGACAGAGGGAGAAAAAAGAGAGAGGGAAAAATAATAATAATAAATAAATAAGGGATGGGATACGCAGAGGAGGTGGGGCATTAACGGAAGTTTGAGAAGTCAATGTTCATGCCATCAGGTTGGAGGCTACCCAGACGGAATATAAGGTGTTGTTCCTCCACCCTGAGTGTGGCTTCATCTGGACAGTAGAGGAGGCCGTGGATAGACATATCAGAATGGGAATGGGATGTGGAATTAAAATGTGTGGCCACTGGAAGATCTTGCTTTCTCTGGCAGGCAGAGCGTAGGCGATCAGCGAAACGGTCTCCCAGCCTGCGTCGGGTCTCGCCAATATAGAAACATAGAAAATACGTGGAGTAGGCCATTCGGCCCTTCGAGCCTGCACCGCCATTCAGTATGATCATGGCTGATTATCCAACTCAGAACCCTGTACCTGCCTTCTCTCCATACCCCCTGATCCCTTTAACCACAAGGGCCATATCTAACTCCCTCTTAAATATAGCCAATGAACTGGCCTCAACTGTTTCCTGTGGCAGAGAATTCCACAGATTCATCACTCTCTGTGTGAAGAAGTATTTCCTCATCTCGTTCCTAAAAGGCTTCCCCTTTATCCTCAAACTGTGACCCCTCGTTCTGGACTTCCCCAACATCGGGAACAATCTTCCTGCATCTAGCCTGTCCAATCCCTTTAGGATTTCAGACGTTTCAATAAGATCCCCCCTCAATCTTCTAAATTCCAACGAGTATAAGCCTAGTCAATCCAGTCTTTCATTATATGAAAGTCCTGCCATCTCAGGAATCAATCTGGTGAACCTTCTTTGTACTCCCTCTATGGCAAGAATACCTTTCCTCCGATTAGGGGAGGCCGCATCGGGAGCACTGGACGCAGTAGATCACCCCAGCCGACTCACAGATGAAGTGTCGCCTCACCTGGAAGGACTGTCTGGGGCCCTGAATGGTGGTGAGGGAGGAAGTGTAAAGGCATGTGTAGCACTTGTTCCACCTACAAGGATAAGTGCCAGGAGGGAGATCAGTCGGGAGAGATTCTTCCAGTTGGTCCTGACGAAGGGTCTCAGCCCGAAATGTCCACTGTACCTCTTCCTAAAGCTGCTGCCTGGCCTGCTGCGTTCACCAGCATTTTTTAGGTGTGCTGCACATCCCCTCTCCAGCACCTCGCGCTCACACCTCTCAGAGACCCCAGCCTTCCTAGGGACCAAGACCAAACCTTGTGACAGGTGGGGTCACGCAGTGTACCACAGCATGCACACAGGCCCTTCAGCCCAGCGAGTCGCTGCCGGGAATGGTGTTGATCCCAGCACCCCACATTTGGCCTAGGTCCCTCAAGACCCTCAACAAATGCTAAAATTCCCCTCCGCACCCCCACCAATGGCTACCCACACCAAACACCAGATCCCCACCCACATCTCTCCTCCCCCAGCCCACCTACCATTGGCCATCAGGAACTTGGGGATTAGGTCCACATTCCAGTCCCGGCCGCGTCCCATGGACTCAGGGGGAGATTCCGACAGTCCGAACCGTTTGTAAAGCTGTGGAGAAGAGGGGGAGACCTGTTCAGACCTCCCGGAAACAGTGCCCACCATCCAACATCTCCGAAACCAGCCAATGACAGGTCCACCTGCCCATCAGGTTTCTACTAGCCCTGTGCAGGACCAGCAGCCTGAAGACACACAGCCCCCAGGGCAGCACAGTTAGTGTAACACTTCAAGCACCAGAAACCCAGGATTAATTCCTGCCACCTTCTATAAATGATTATACATTCTCCCCATCACCGTGTGGGTTTCCTCCGGGTGCTTCGATTTCCTCCCACCGTCCAAAGATGTACCGGTTCGGAGGTTAATTAGTCTGTAAACTGTCCCGTAATTAGGCTCAGGTGAAAATGGGGAGATGACTGGGCGTTGTGGCTCAAAGGGCTGGAAAAGAGAGTTCTGCGCCACATCTCAATCAAACAATCAATAAACAGACAATAGATAAGTAAATAGAATAGCGGATTTCTGGAAGGTTAAACAAAAGTCCTTTTTGCTTTTTAAAGAATGTATAAATTATTTCATCATTCATTCATCTTACGTAGCGATACAGTACAGTAACACTCTCGTCCGGAACAACGAGCGTAAATACATCCCGGTGACACTCTCGTCCGGAACAACGAGCGTAAATACATCCCGGTGACACTCTCGTCCGGAACAACGAGCGTAAATACATCCCGGTGACACTCTCGTCCGGAACAACGAGCGTAAATACATCCCGGTGACACTCTCGTACGGAACAACGAGCGTAAATACATCCCGGTGACACTCTCGTCCGGAACAACGAGCGTAAATACATCCCGGTGACACTCTCGTCCGGAACAACGAGCGTAAATACATCCCGGTGACACTCTCGTCCGGAACAACGAGCGTAAATACATCCCGGTGACACTCTCGTCCGGAACAACGAGCGTAAATACATCCCGGTGACACTCTCGTCCGGAACAACGAGCGTAAATACATCCCGGTGACACTCTCGTCCGGAGCAACGAGCGTAAATACATCACGGTGACACTCTCGTCCGGAACAACGAGCGTAAATACATCCCGGTGACACTCTCGTCCAGAACAACGAGTGTAAATACATCACCAGAACAACGAGCGTAAATACATCCCGGTGACACTCTCATCCGGAACAACGAGTGTAAATACATCACGGTGAAACTCTCATCCGGAATGAGTGTAAATACATCACGGTGACACTCTCATCCGGAACAACGAGTGTAAATACATCACAGTGAAACTCTCGTCCGGAATGAGTGTAAATACATCACGGTGACACTCTCGTCCGGAACAACGAGTGTAAATACATCACGGTGAAACTCTCATCCGGAATGAGTGTAAATACATCACGGTGACACTCTCGTCCGGAACAACGAGCGTAAATACATCACGGTGACACTCTCGTCCGGAACAACGAGCGTAAATACATCACGGTGACACTCTCGTCCGGAACAACGAGCGTAAATACATCACGGTGACACTCTCGTCCGGAACAACGAGCGTAAATACATCACGGTGACACTCTCGTCCGGAACAACGAGCGTAAATACATCACGGTGACACTCTCGTCCGGAACAACGAGCGTAAATACATCCCGGTGACACTCTCGTCCGGAACAACGAGCGTAAATACATCCCGGTGACACTCTCGTCCGGAACAACGAGCGTAAATATATCCCGGTGACACTCTCGTCCGGAACAACGAGCGTAAATACATCCCGGTGACACTCTCGTCCGGAACAACGAGCGTAAATACATCCCGGTGACACTCTCGTCCGGAACAACGAGCGTAAATACATCCCGGTGACACTCTCGTCCGGAACAACGAGCGTAAATACATCCCGGTGACACTCTCGTCCGGAACAACGAGCGTAAATACATCCCGGTGACACTCTCGTCCGGAGCAACGAGCGTAAATACATCACGGTGACACTCTCGTCCGGAACAACGAGCGTAAATACATCCCGGTGACACTCTCGTCCGGAACAACGAGTGTAAATACATCACCGGAACAACGAGCGTAAATACATCCCGGTGACACTCTCATCCGGAACAACGAGTGTAAATACATCACGGTGAAACTCTCATCCGGAATGAGTGTAAATACATCACGGTGACACTCTCAACCGGAACAACGAGTGTAAATACATCACGGTGACACTCTCGTCCGGAACAACGAGTGTAAATACATCACGGTGAAACTCTCATCCGGAATGAGAGTAAATACATCACGGTGACACTCTCATCCGGAACAACGAGTGTAAATACATCACGGTGACACTCTCGTCCGGAACAACGAGTGTAAATACATCACCGGAACAACGAGCGTAAATACAGCACGGTGACACTCTCATCCGGAACAACGAGCGTAAATACATCACGGTGAAACTCTCATCCGGAATGAGTGTAAATACATCACGGTGACACTCCCGTCCGGAACAACGAGCGTAAATACATCACGGTGACACTCTCGTCCGGAACGACGAGCGTAAATACATCACGGTGACACTCTCGTCCGGAACGACGAGCGTAAATACATCACGGTGACACTCTCGTCCGGAACGACGAGCGTAAATACATCCCGGTGACACTCTCGTCCGGAACGACGAGCGTAAATACATCACGGTGACACTCTCGTCCGGAACGACGAGCGTAAATACATCACGGTGACACTCTCGTCCGGAACGACGAGCGTAAATACATCCCGGTGACACTCTCGTCCGGAACGACGAGCGTAAATACATCCCGGTGACACTCTCGTCCGGAACGACGAGCGTAAATACATCCCGGTGACACTCTCGTCCGGAACGACGAGCGTAAATACATCCCGGTGACACTCTCGTCCGGAACGACGAGCGTAAATACATCCCGGTGACACTCTCGTCCGGAACGACGAGCGTAAATACATCCCGGTGACACTCTCGTCCGGAACGACGAGCGTAAATACATCCCGGTGACACTCTCGTCCGGAACGACGAGCGTAAATACATCCCGGTGACACTCTCGTCCGGAACGACGAGCGTAAATACATCCCGGTGACACTCTCGTCCGGAACGACGAGCGTAAATACATCCCGGTGACACTCTCTTCCGGAACAACGAGCGTAAATACATCCCGGTGACACTCTCGTCCGGAGCAACGAGCGTAAATACATCACGGTGACACTCTCGTCCGGAACAACGAGCGTAAATACATCCCGGTGACGCTCTCGTCCGGAACAACGAGTGTAAATACATCACCGGAACAACGAGCGTAAATACATCCCGGTGACACTCTCATCCGGAACAACGAGTGTAAATACATCACGGTGAAACTCTCATCCGGAATGAGTGTAAATACATCACGGTGACACTCTCAACCGGAACAACGAGTGTAAATACATCACGGTGACACTCTCGTCCGGAACAACGAGTTGAAATACATCACAGTGACACTCTCATCCGGAATGAGTGTAAATACATCACGGTGACACTCTCGTCCGGAACAACGAGTGTAAATACATCACCGGGACAACGAGCGTAAATACATCACGGTGACACTCTCATCCGGAACAACGAGTGTAAATACAGCACGGTGACACTCTCGTCCGGAGCAACGAGCGTAAATACATCACGGTGACACTCTCGTCCGGAACAACGAGCGTAAATACATCCCGGTGACACTCTCGTCCGGAACAACGAGCGTAAATACATCCCGGTGACACTCTCGTCCGGAGCAACGAGCGTAAATACATCACGGTGACACTCTCGTCCGGAACAACGAGCGTAAATACATCCCGGTGACACTCTCGTCCAGAACAACGAGTGTAAATACATCACCAGAACAACGAGCGTAAATACATCCCGGTGACACTCTCACCCGGAACAACGAGTGTAAATACATCACGGTGACACTCTCATCCGGAACAACGAGTGTAAATACATCACAGTGAAACTCTCGTCCGGAATGAGTGTAAATACATCACGGTGACACTCTCGTCCGGAACAACGAGTGTAAATACATCACGGTGAAACTCTCATCCGGAATGAGTGTAAATACATCACGGTGACACTCTCGTCCGGAACAACGAGTGTAAATACATCACGGTGAAACTCTCATCCGGAATGAGTGTAAATACATCACGGTGACACTCTCGTCCGGAACAACGAGCGTAAATACATCACGGTGACACTCTCGTCCGGAACAACGAGCGTAAATACATCACGGTGACACTCTCGTCCGGAACAACGAGCGTAAATACATCACGGTGACACTCTCGTCCGGAACAACGAGCGTAAATACATCACGGTGACACTCTCGTCCGGAACAACGAGCGTAAATACATCACGGTGACACTCTCGTCCGGAACAACGAGCGTAAATACATCCCGGTGACACTCTCGTCCGGAACAACGAGCGTAAATACATCCCGGTGACACTCTCGTCCGGAACAACGAGCGTAAATACATCCCGGTGACACTCTCGTCCGGAACAACGAGCGTAAATACATCCCGGTGACACTCTCGTCCGGAACAACGAGCGTAAATACATCCCGGTGACACTCTCGTCCGGAACAACGAGCGTAAATACATCCCGGTGACACTCTCGTCCGGAACAACGAGCGTAAATACATCCCGGTGACACTCTCGTCCGGAACAACGAGCGTAAATACATCCCGGTGACACTCTCGTCCGGAGCAACGAGCGTAAATACATCCCGGTGACACTCTCGTCCGGAACAACGAGTGTAAATACATCACCGGAACAATGAGCGTAAATACATCCCGGTGACACTCTCATCCGGAACAACGAGTGTAAATACATCACGGTGAAACTCTCATCCGGAATGAGTGTAAATACATCACGGTGACACTCTCAACCGGAACAACGAGTGTAAATACATCACGGTGACACTCTCGTCCGGAACAACGAGTGTAAATACATCACGGTGAAACTCTCATCCGGAATGAGTGTAAATACATCACGGTGACACTCTCATCCGGAACAACGAGTGTAAATACATCACGGTGACACTCTCGTCCGGAACAACGAGTGTAAATACATCACCGGAACAACGAGCGTAAATACAGCACGGTGACACTCTCATCCGGAACAACGAGCGTAAATACATCACGGTGAAACTCTCATCCGGAATGAGTGTAAATACATCACGGTGACACTCCCGTCCGGAACAACGAGCGTAAATACATCACGGTGACACTCCCGTCCGGAACGACGAGCGTAAATACATCACGGTGACACTCTCGTCCGGAACGACGAGCGTAAATACATCACGGTGACACTCCCGTCCGGAACGACGAGCGTAAATACATCACGGTGACACTCTCGTCCGGAACGACGAGCGTAAATACATCCCGGTGACACTCTCGTCCGGAACGACGAGCGTAAATACATCCCGGTGACACTCTCGTCCGGAACGACGAGCGTAAATACATCCCGGTGACACTCTCGTCCGGAACGACGAGCGTAAATACATCCCGGTGA